>NC_046969.1:19180828-19355828 GCF_009769545.1 Cyclopterus lumpus
TAATACAAAATGAAAACTGTAGATGAACATGGCAGCATGTTCTACAGTTATAAGTAGCCTTTCCATCATGATTTCATTAACAGCTATGCCTACGCGACAATGCGGTCCCGCCCCCGTGGGTTGCATGATTGCTGCATCAGCAGTAACCGATGTATGAGCGCTGTGCAATGCGGCAGTGAGTATCTCACCAGTGGGACGCACACAGCTTGCATTCACAATATGGGTATCAAAATAAGCTTTCTTTTAGTATCTGTATAGCTTTAAAAAGGTACTGGTATTGGTGCTGGAATTGTAATTTTCCAAACCATACCCAGGCCTGATGATTAGTGACTGTTGCACTACTCACAGGTGGCGCTTCATCCCCAGCATATTTGAGACGCTCTTTCAGTCGGAGTGTAGAGTTTCTCATCCGCTCAATCTCCTCCTGCTGCTTCAGCAACAGCTGCCTCTCCTTCCTGGCTGCTTTGTTGGCCTCCTGAAGTCGCTTAATCTCAGCCTGGGAACAGCAGGACAGTGGGAGAAAAAGTTGGTTAGTAAAGTAAAGTTTAAGATGACAGTGTGCCCCAAAGCTCAACTGTCCGCCCCCTTGTACCTGTTCCTGCTGTAGTTTCATCAGGAGGCCCCTCTGTTTCTTCCTGATGGTGGCATTTTGTCATCCTCGCCCTTGTCCCTACAGCCTCTTTTTCTGGTGCTCTAGCCAGGCCAGCTCAGTTCTGGTCTTCTCTTTGACAGCTTTCTGGCGAAGATGCAGCAGAGAGCTCTGGTGCTGCAGTCTTACCTCCTCGTCCTTCATGTACTGACGCACCATGTCCATGGTGAACTGGGAAAAGCTGTCCTGTCCGCCAGAAAAGGCCATGTTTGCATCCTGAACCTGTGTGAGAACAGAGATAAAAGATAACGGTTAGGAAAGGAAAAATTTAAAAAGGAGAATAAAAAAGGTGGGCAAAAGAAACCAAGAGAAATAAAGAGACTCAAACCACATGTTGCACATGCAGGAAAAAGAAAGTCGACACACCCACCTTCCAATGTCAACCACTGACTCTTAGGGATGTATATTGGCAAATGTTTGTAGATTACACTGCCCTCTCACCTTTAGGATATTGTGTGCCACTGAAACCAATGTTGTGTTGTGATTGGCTCCATCATCTTCTGATTCCTCATGGTGGCGGGACTTCTTCTCCATAGTCCCACGGCGGTGCGCCTCAGATGGCAGCAGAGAGCGGAAGGAACGCTCTTCTATCTCATCCTCTGTCATGGACTCATCAAATTTGAGTGAGTACTCGGTTGCCACTGACGTACTGTCTCCTGGAGGGCAAAAAATAAGATAAGCTACAAATGTTAGGTGCCTTGTGTACACACAGTTTTGGCTTCAATACAGATTAAATAATGTTGTTTTCACAGTGGAGGGGACATTTATATAACAGCAGCCTCTGACAGTTAAATGAATACAAGGGAAACACTGGTGTGTGTGTGTGTGTGTGTGTGTATACTTTTAAACAAATAGCCGTGTTTGCCATCCAATACCTTTCTCATCCACTGCAGAGGGGATGCTGTCACTGCAGAGGGAGTCATTTGCTGCCGTTAGAACTTCCTCCTCTATGGAGCTGCTGCCTGCTTCCCTCTCTGCCCTTACTTCAGCTCCTCCTTTCCTCCATTTCCCCTCTACTGCTTCTTTTTTGGTCCGTTCTCTGTGCTCTGGCGAGGCCTGCGGCGGGCTATGTTGACTGCTAGAGTCTGCTCCACTGGGAAAGAAGAAAAGGACAGATTTAGCGTCAGTAGGTTTTTTCTTCCCCAAATCTAATGGAAATCTGATAAATTAGTGCTACAAACGAGGCCTAAGCTGTACCTGAGGTTTGGTCTTCTGAAGGACAGAGAATCAGAGTGACTGGGGCTGTTCAGCGAAGACAACGGTTCTTCTGGTCTGGTCTGTCTGCTTGGACACCTCACTAGGGAAGCTGTAAGAGAGCATGCAGAAGAGACCAAAACATTTAGAACAGATACTAATTAAAAATGGAAGGCAGTATGCAATATATAATTTAAAAAAAAGGTGTTTTTATTTCACCTGTCAGAGTCATTTTTGTCCCTTCCGCTGCTTGAATAGGAGCTCTGCTGTTCTTCCCGCTCCATGGACGAATCAGAAACATCAGGGAGGACAACCAAAGCTCCTGTTATCTGCGACCGCGCCAATTCGGTCATCTGATAGACAAGAAAACAATATACAAATAAAATGATAGATTTGATGAGTCTTACATTGGTCTTACCCTTTCCTCCTCGGCGTGTATTGTTATTTCTTTACTGAAACTCAATCAATCAGCTTTTGTTACAAAATGAAGACACAGGAGGTTTTCCAGGCGGGGATTGCGAACCTCTTTGATGTGTCGGGCAGTGTCAGCTGTGTACCGTGCTGCCTCAGCCTGTGAGTCATCAACTTGGTAGTTGCCTCCTGGAGGCCCTCCAAGGTCTCTTTTTGATTTGCCGCCAAGTTTTCCTGCAGTTCTATGTGAGCCTGGACAAAAACAAGCATGGACATCACACACAGAAAAATAAAAGCACACGTACCTTAGAATTCAAAAGGTGAGGAAGCAAACCCTAAAACTATCATTTACAAATGCACATGCATATTGTGTGTGTGTGTGTGTGTGTGTGTGTTGTACCCTGGCCACTCTCTGCCTGTTTTCCTCCAGCTGTAGCTGTGTCTCCAGGGCTTCCCTTTCAGCCTTGATCTTCAGCTCATAGAGGTCACGCGCATGGCACTGCTGCCTGGCCTGCAGGGTCAAAGTTCAGAGAGCAGGTCAATACAGTACATCAATACAGACATTAGTGAGGTAGTAAGTCACTCTAATGAATGGAGGCCAAAAAAAGACTTTGTCTTTATCATGTAAATTTGATGCAACAACAAATAATTGAAGCCTGTGATAAATTAAATTAAGAATTATTTAACTGAGTAATTTCCCTTTGTATTGTACATTACGTCACATGCAGCAGATGTTATAACTTAGGTCAAAGCTGAGAGTGTATGTGGTCTTACAATCATCCAAATATTAAGCTTCATAAAAATTATGAAATCATCACCCATCAGAATTACTGAAGCTGAGCGTAATCTTCTCTTAATTGTTTAACATAAACACAACTGTTGATATCTTAACACTTTAGACACTGCTTAATACAAAGCAGAACTTCTTCTTCATAGTCCTTATCTATAGTCTTGTTACTCTCAGCAGCAGATCTTTCTTCACCTTGAGCATCTGGGCCAATGACACGCTCTCCTGCTGAGCCATGGACACACCCATCACCCTCTCCACGTCACCCAGCTGTCGGACTGACTCCTCAATGGACTCCAGGTACTGGAGCTCTACCGCCATACGCTGCTGCAAGACAGCAGGTGAATACTGTTGTTCACCTGAGAGAAAAGCAGAGTGGAGAGAGATTAATAAAAGGATATGTTGGTGGAGTGGGTCAGACCTTTTCTGTCATCTTGACAGTTGTGACTTTAGCTAAAGGAACATTCAGTCTTGAAGTTCTGCTTCACATAACGTCTGTTGTTTATCATGTTAATATGAGTTTTATCTACCTGTGGTCCTGGTCTCTGCTTGACCACCGCGAGCTGTGGTGCCTGGGTTTGGATTATTTGCCCCCAGAGAAGCACTTCTCACAGGCTCACTGGGAGAGCCTGCTTCCAGAGGAGAACCAGGGTATGGAGAGCCAGACGGAGAAGCCTTTTTGGGCCTGGCTGCCAAAGACTTCTTACTGTCAAGACCCAAACTAAAAATAAAAATAGAAGGAAAAAAAGCTCAAGTAAGTCGTGGATCAATTATTATTGTGAAACCAGACAACTTGTCTTCTAAAGTGGATGTTTGTAGACTTAAGTAAATTACTTTATCGTGATGTTTTTTTAAATTGTTTTCTCAAACAAACAAATTCCAAAATAGTGTTTGAAAAGGGGATGCTACAAGATTTGCACAGTGGGTGAACCAAATGATAAAGAAAGAGGCCCTCATGCCGCAAACACTAGAACTGACTGAGGCAGCATACCCCTGCTGTGAGAGGCCCAGACTATGAATGGCTATATTGTGCTGCTCAGAGATGATCAGAGGCCAAGGACGCTGTCTACAGAAATCAGGATACACTCTACTTCCCCATTAAGGATAGCAGGCTGTGGCACCTATTTTCCCCTCCAAGGATAACAATCACATTCAATTCATATTACAATGTTGGAATGATCTTAATAGTAAAACAGATGGTTGTCATAACAGAAAACAGATAGGAATGCAATATGTCAAAAACCTACAAAGCTCACGGAGAACAATGGTAATACTTGTGCTGTTACTACATAAATAACAACACAGTAATGAACACTAAGTCACCACCAAAGTTAACCAACAACCTTCTTTGTAAAAGGTGCTGTGAAGGACACAATCCAGCCTGGATGTCTTGCCTTGATCGTGTAAGACACACAAGCTCCACAGAGTGGCAGGAATCTGCCACCTGGGTTTTAGAATACCACTAGAGGGCTCAAATGTCACTACTGAGCACTGAGATTAAATGAAGAAGAAAAAACCCACTCTCCTTTCCTCTGGCAGCAACAGACCCAAGCTGTGGTGAAGCTGGCTGACCCGACCAACTACCCCGCAGGCCCCCAGAACAAAATAGGCACTGTTTTCTGTCTTGGGTTGAACGGCGGCCTCCCCTGGTTGCTGGGCACTAAAAGGCTGCTTAAACCCTCAGACCTTCAACAGAACAGCAAGCCACAAGACTGTTTAGACTGGCAGCCTCAAGTAGGGCTCTCCAAGTGTCGTTAAGTAATTAGTCATGGGAGAGCCTGCTTCCAGAGGAGAACCAGGTTATGGAGAGCCAGACGGAGAAGCCTTTTTGGGCCTGGCTGCCGGAGACTTCTTACTGTCAAGACCCAAACTAAAACTAAAAATAGAAGAAAAAAAGAAAGAAAAAAACCCCTAGAACTGGGTTAACCAAATGATAAAGAAAGAGTCCCTCATGCTGCAAACCCTAGAACTGACTCAGGTATATACTGTAGTATATACCAAGTGGAGGATTCTGAGTTGGTTGGTACTTCAAATTGATATTTTAGAGACGCTTTACAGAAAAAGGCTGATACTAAAACCTTGCAGGGGGAGGTTTTACAGCGTTGGACTAAACCTAAAGTAACAAACCTCCCCTTTAATGTAGTCTGATGAAGATGTTACCTTTGTTGAGAAAGCACTGAAGTTTCCCCTATAGTGTCATTAGAGTGGACACTCTGGCTGTGGGCAGAGCTTTGGTCTGAGCCCCTCTTCCTGGAGTCACAGGATAATGCCTCTGAGGGAGGAGAGCAGGAACTCCTTGGCTCTTCTACCAGAGTGGCATCACTCTGGTCTGATGCTGTGCCTGCAGAGGATTTGAAATTATACATTGTGCAGCAGTGGGATTTGTTAACTATAAGAAACGGCATTTGACCATCTTTTTTATTTCCATTTTATAAAAGAAAAATAGGAGTTCAAGAAATTATGCAAAACTATCCATTCTCACCTCTTTTTCTGGCAGAGTTGCCTGGAGAAGGGTGAGGAGCCAGATGTTGAGCCAGAGGATGGATGTGGTGATGTGAATAGATGAGTGAAAGGATGAATGGTGGGAATTGCTGCCTCCTATACTTTTGTCATAGGGGGACCTCCTCATCAGTTCCTCAAAATGGCTGTTCACACTGACAGTGAGGGGAGAAAGACGTAGGATCAACTTTAAAATAAAACTCAAGAATCTGTGACACCAAAAGAATTTCCAGTGAAGATGGGATGAACGGCAAAGTTAATCTGTCTGAGAGTACTTGCACTGGTTACTAAACATGAAAGGAAAAACCTCTGAAATCCAGAATGCAGAGAGGAATTGCTGTCTGAAAGGGCTGCATGAGTTTTCTATTTGTGTGACATGAATGCCATCCAGTGGTCACTTTGAAAACTACCGTCCTCTCTATTTTTTTTCTTACCTGCGAGAATTTGAGCTTCTCTTTAACTGACCACTGGCTCCGCTGCTATGTGATGACACAAAATCATCTTCATAGATGGCTGCGTCTACGGGACCATTTCCAGAGTGTAACAAATGGGCAGAGGGAGAGTTCCTCTCACTCACTGCAGGAAACGGTGGAGCTAGAACAAAAAGGGAAAATATTTCAATATGTCAGTTCTACTATGATAAACATTTCATGTAGCTCTTATGATTATGATAGACAGACAGACAGACAGACAGACACTCAGTAGCAACAACTTTCTCACCATCAGACAAGACAACTTTCTGTGAACTAACCTGTCACGTAGCCATGAAGATTCTTAGTGAAAATGTTGATTACACTTAGAGGGCTTCCTTTGTTCAGCTCCTCCCAGGCTGCTTTGCTACCGTCATGCTGTGCAAAGGGTGAGCTGAAGGCTGAGTACTTCGCTGCCTCTCTCTGGAACTCTGACAAACGCTGGTAATCCCTTCTTTGACCCGCGCAGTAGTCCACCGCCCTCAGGCGATCTGCCGATCTAGGTACACGATTGTTGGAGGGGTGAGGAGGGCTCGTCTCGTCCTCAGAAAAACTCCCTTCACTCAGAAGAGGACCCTCACTGATGGAACCAGCGCTTGAGTCATGGAGATCTGTCCGATTCTTATCCTCGTCATCCATCAATCCACACCCTATCCTTTGTTCCACTCTCTCTACCTTGTCCAGGCCATTGGCTAGCCTCCTCCTTTCATGTGTGTAAATGTTGGGAATTGGCCCTGTTACATCAGCAGAAGTTGTTTGTGGATTAGTCATATTGGTGTGTGTGTCTTTCTTTTCTTTCTGTCCCCTGAGGGCGTGCAGATTGCCTGTTCCTGGAAGAGCGGTGCCGTTGTATGAACCTGTGCTAGTTAAAATCCTCTGGATCCTCAAGGCAACGTCATCATTTTCTGGGGCAGCTGTTTCTGCACGACATGCATCATCAAGATTAGCTTGAGATGGTCTAATAATATCCACATCCATTGAAGTTTCAATACCATAGTTGATCCCCTCCCCAGCAAGCTTCCGTGCCTCACTTTCTATCCGGTTGGAGAGGGACGCGGCTGTGGCCTTGAGGGCCTCAATGCGGGACATCTTGCACTGCGACCTGTTGGAAGGTGCCGTGGCTGGCCGCTGAGTGTGCTTGAGGTCACTAGCTGACATTGCAGTCCCCAGTCTGAGAAGCTGAGAGAGGAGATGATCACCAAAAGGTGCTTGCCCACTGCTGCTGGGACCATTCGTAGGTTGAACAGCTGGGCTCAGACGGTCAGGCTGAAGATCATTCCTGCAATTGGGAGAGTAACAACAGATGGAGACGTTAAAGAGAGTGAGAAATAGAGATGTGAACAGCTTGATTTAAAACAATGATTTCTGAATATAACAATGATCTCTGAATATCTGCACCCAACAGTGCATTAAGAGACATATTCGCCCACTGAGGCCCATTTACCAGCATGAGTAACAATACATACAAATCTGACACACTGCATCTCCGTTCTCTATGTGCTTGCTCAACAAGAATTTTCCCCACGTTTCACAAGAGAGGTTACCAATATGGACACAGCTGTAACGACTGTTTATTTATTTTCTACCTTCAATGCTTTGATTGAGGTTTTGGAATGAAGCGTCCAATCTGTCTGTCGTCATATTCTATGATTTTATCAAACTAAAATTAATTTTAAATATGATTATGTGAAATTTCTGGTGCTTTTAATAAAAGTACGTGCCTCCCTTTGTGTGCAGCAGGCGGAAGACAAACTTGCAATAAAAATGTTGTTTTTGAAAGGCTAAATGCCAAAAAATATGGATTTAAGAAGAATATTCCATTTGTTACAAACATGTGGATTTTCAAAATGATGAAATCACTTTTTATTTTTTTTTAATAAATGTTAACCTTTGGACTAAGTACCCAGGATGTCCGCAGTCATTCGGGGTAATGTCAAAGCAAATTTTAATTGCTTTTTTAATTTGCTTTCCCTTGCAAAAACACCTTTATCAACTACAGCTAAATATTTTTGCAAAGTAGAGAAATGTTTTCACCAGTCTGATACGCAGATGTTAATGGTACAGAGCATAATGGACAGGATAGAGCCAAACTGTAACTAGATGAACACTTTAAATGACAATAACTATAATCACTGATTATTTTTACATCTGTTTCAAAAGGTAAATCCATTGCCCGCAATCATCTTATAAACCAGTCAATTATTATCTAAGAAGTTCTTTTAATGCATCTGAAATAGGAGCACTGACTGTAAAATTGCCCGAAAAGCGAACCATCTGGGAACAAACAGTTTCTCTGTTTGTTAGTCAGATGATTCCCTAGAATTTATCGCCCACATTTGGGCCTCATGCAAGAACTACTTGCATGAGATTCAATCTAAAGTGGCTTTTAAGAGCTGAGTCCAGCTGTTCAACCTACGAATGGTCCCAGCAGCAGTGGGCTAGCACCTTTTGGTGATCATCTCCTCTCTCAGCTTCTCAGACTGGAGACTGCAATGGCAGCTAGTGACCTCAAGCACACTCAGCGGCCAGCCACGTCACCTTTCAACAGGTCGCAGTGCAAGATGTCCCGCATTGAGGCCCTCAAGTCGCTGTCCAGAGGAACATCCTCTGTGGCCTTAAAATATGGTATTACCATATTTACAAATCTCATGAATGCACTCCCATTTACATACAGGTTTTGTTCATCATGTTTATGCTGGTAATTGACACAGTTATCTGAAGTTAAGAGGTCCATTATTTCCAGTAGATACCAGAATGTGTGTACTGTTGTTGTACTGGGTTGTTTGTTGTTTATCATGGTCAACAAATCGTAGTGTTTGCTATTCTGGGGAATGGTGAGGTGAGCAGGCGGATTTATGTGTGTGCATGTGCGTACCTGGATAATGGAGGTGGTGGCTGGTCATTCAAAGACCTGTCACTGCTCGAGGGACTCTGTGGTGCCTCTAGTCTTTTGTTCTCTTTGTCCGACTCTCCTGAGGGCTGGTACATTGGTCTCTGTGGCAGAACACATATGTCAAAACATCTTTTTATTTATATATATATATATATATCAATAAATAAATATAAATATAAGGTAACCATGTATTATGCAAATGTACAATACCATTTGACTAGAAGGAGCAGCAAGGTGAGTCTGTGTGGCCTCCTCGTCCAGCTGAGCCCCCTCCAGAAGCAGTTTGGTGTAGGTCTCCTGTAGTCGCTTTTGCGCTGGGGCCACAGGGGCCTCGCTAGGAAGCACCACTGTTTTAGCCGCTTCCCTTTGCTTCCTGTAGAGGTCCTGCAGTCTCTGGTTTCTAGTCTCTGCCTCTTCCCTCAGTGCCCTCTTCTCATCTGCCCGTTGCCTCTTTCTATCCTCTTGTTGCCGAGAAATGTATTGGCGAACAGTGTCTGCATCATAGTGTCGTTTTTTCTGCCCAGTGTCAGCAGTTTGGTGTGCAGCAGGGCTGGCGCTGCGGCAGCCTCTTGAGTAGCTACTTGTTGCCACCGTAGTTCCCCAAACAGAGACTGAAGGCCTTGTTCGTGACCCTGATCTCCCTCTCCCTCTCGTACCGCCGCTTCCTCCCCGAGACCTTTGCCGGGACCTCTCCTCCCTCTCAACTGCTTTACACTCCAGCTGAAGGTCATCAAGTATCCCCTGGATGTCTGCTGACAACAGGTCCGTGCTTACACCCACTGGAGCCTTCTCCCGATCTGCAGATGGGGGTGTAGATGTGGTTGCGGAGTGGCTTTTGGATTGAAATCCACGTCGAGGCCTTTCCGTGCTGTTCAGGCGAAGCCGTGGGTTTGATTCTGAGCGTGGGTCTGAACTGGAGCGGTGACGGGAAGCTGGTGGACATAGGGCAAAACATTTACATAAACACACTTTCTAAATAGTGTAATGCTAAACTAAGCCTTTGAAGTGTAAGCTATGTTGATGGAACATTGAACATTGTAAATGTGCGTTCACTATTCAAATCTAACCAGAGGTGAAAGTGTGTGATCGGACATTAAACTTGTTTTTCTTTACTTTATTATGTATTGGCTATACAATTCTTTAACTGTGTTCCTCTTTATCGATGATTATTCCATTCAATAAACCGGTTATTTCAGCTTACAACACACTGGATGTTCCAACAAGTGACTGCTCAAAACACTCCAAAGCTAGACGCATACTAGATGAGGCTTGTGGGGCAGGCTCTAATCTGGGCCAATTTGAAAATTCCCATCTAGATTTTAAGTATCTAATCCCGTCTGCGAGCTGCGAGCCTGTCCCTGCTCTGTAGTCTCTGGAAATCAGGCCATGTCTAGATTGTGCACCCAACCAGAACAGCCAGTCACTATATTCTTTCCGGTCAATGGTACTCTGTATTGATGCAGATAGTCTGTGACTATGAGAGAATGTGAGACAGAGTCTGAGACCAGTAGCAGACTACTTTATTTATTCATATTCTTTGGCAGTCCCAGACATGCAAAACCTCTATAAAAGGCTCCAGATATGTATTTTATAACATCTTCCAGGTACATGGACGACTCCCATTCCAGGTAATAGCAACAGTACAGACCTTTATGTTTAATTTTAGAGGTGGAATTTTGATAGCTACTTGAGGAAACAAGTCACCGTTTCTATCCATTTCCTTTTGTACATTTTGACACGCTGGTTAATGAAAGTACGTCAAGCCGAGCAAGACCATTAGAAAAATGTTTACAGCGGAGATGACTGTGTAAGCAAGCTGGGTTAGATGTTTTTGAATTTGCCTAACATAGAAATATAAGATATGGGTGTAGCGGCATGTATAGAAGGGTTAGAGTATAGGTCTCCATGTCCCACCTGTTCTGCTCAGTCTGTCAGCTGGCTGGGATCTGTCCTCCTCCCTGGGCAGCTTGGGAACTGGACCCAGTACCATCTTTACCAGCCTTTGGCCCTCCCGCCATGATGCAGGGCTAATCACTACAATGACATGGAACAATATCACCAACAATATTACCAGGTGATAGCATTCAATTCAATATAGTTCATGTTGACCTTGAGGAACATGACTGCATGTGTCTGGAGCAAGTCACCAGAAAATAAATACACACAAAGATTAGAGAACAAAGAGACCAAAAGCACCAACCACAAAACATGCAATAGCGAAGGTGCATTGCTTTAGTAAGAAACGGTCACTTAACCTTATGAAAAACAACATGAGGCCCCCACTGAAGTTTTTGTATGGGAGAGGTGATAACAAAATAACTTGTTCTTTGCCCTCCCTCAAGTACATTTTCCTCTTTGCTCCTAGTAACCATCTGGCAGATGAATTGTTTTTATTTCACATGTATCCATGCCAATCTCTGCTGCTCATAGTTCTGCCACCAGTCCAGTACATTGAGAGTGTGTAGAATAGCATGTGTAATGCTCAGAGCATTGGAAAATTACATTTAAAAAACAGCAGTATCTCTTACCATGGGCTAATCTCTCGAGCTCTTTTCACTATGGCTGTATTCTACTGAAGTGCAGTTCCTGGTAATGAAGTTGTACATCCACTAACCAAGCAGCTGTTTGTACTGGGTGGATGAGCAACTGAACCTGGCCACAGATTTCAGGGGGCTATTTATAGTGTTTTTCCAGCACGAAAGAGAGAACAGCCAGACTTTAGAGACAACACAAAAGTTGGAATAAACAAGTAGACACCCGGTACAGAGTGAACGAGAGCTATAGAATAGGTGAGGTATATTTTACAGTCAGCTTTCAGGATATTCAGATTACCTTTTTTGGTTCTGTACTGTATATTTTCAATAACTTTTTAAAAATGAGATGGAATCACTCATTTGGATGATCATGCCAAGTATATATAAAACTATACATATATATCTTTGTGAATGGGGAAGTTTTCTCAGCTATCGGAGGTCTGCTATGCCCCGTATACAGCAGTATTTGGCTATGATTCTTCTATGTAGGTGTCTGTATGCTACACAAACCTCATGTCACACATACTGAACATTTCTTCAGGGATTAGAGACTTAACACTGCTTTAGAAGCCAGCAATGTCTCTGCCCCACACACACACACACACACACACACACACACACACACACACACACACACACACACACACACACACACACACACACACACACACACACACACACACACACACACACACACACACACACACACACACACACACACACACACACACACACACACACACACACACACACACACACACACACACACACACACACACACACACACACACACACACTGAATACTGTAGTTAGAACACAGGCTTCTGCAGTCTGTCTGATGAATTTACAACATTATCACACCAATCAGATTCAAATTAAAGAAATAATTATTGTTGTACA
Source organism: Cyclopterus lumpus (assembly GCF_009769545.1). Lineage (NCBI taxonomy): Eukaryota > Metazoa > Chordata > Actinopteri > Perciformes > Cyclopteridae > Cyclopterus > Cyclopterus lumpus. The sequence continues at coordinate 19,193,166 of NC_046969.1, forward strand.
TGATTATTTGATAGTTAGCTATAATGTAAACAAAGTAAGCACTTGATAAAACCATCACTCTCATTGTAACACAGACACTGAGAAAAGCCAAAGCACACCAACAGTTCAACATTGAGGCTCTTGGTTTTGGTCCGTATGGACCGATAATACACTTCTGCCAGATTAGTCCACATATTTAGCTTTCACTACTTATAGATAAATCAGAGGGTGGATTGGCTCCCAGACACAAAAGAGGATTATTATACCTGGTTTTGCATTAAGGTCAGATGAAGGGGCAGCCTGTGGACCTTCCTGACTGGTTTGGGTGGCCTCCTCTCTTTGGACCTGTCTGCTCTCTGTTCCCTCTGCTTGCTGATGTCTGGATCTGGTGCTCTCTGTGCACAGAAGACAAAAGCAGAAAATAAGCAACACAAACTGACAAACAATTTCTCAGCTAAAAGCTGTCAGTTGGCTGAAAACCAAGCCCTGTGCCTCGGGTCAAAAATCTCTGATGTTATAAACCAAAGACTATATAAGAAAAATCATGTTTAACACTCCACTATGGAAAACAGCTGAAACAATACCTTTTTTGTGTGGGTGTCTGAGAGATCAATACACTTTTGAGCAATCATTAGCTTGCTAAGAAAGTGTTTGTTGCTTACAGCAAACTGTCGTGACAGGTCTCTGTATATTTCTCTGCTGAGGTTATGGAACTCCTCCTCCTTCCAAACTCTCCCATCAGGAGTCCGGATCTTTGTCTCAGTACTGTTGAAACCTGGGCGTATAAAGGATTGAAGACGTAAGTTGTAGCATTCTTTTTCCTAAGCTAGAATTTGTATTCCTAAAACATTAAGCTATTTACATATCATTATGTCTTTTTTTTGGTTAAAAAAGTCAAACAAACGAGAACATTTAAGTTTGAGATATATCCTACACTGATGGTACCTTTGTATATTGGTGCAGGCGGTTGCAAGCTGCTACTTTCCGTATTTTGGCTGTGGGCTTGTTGCTAGTACCAGATTGTTACTCCCTACAGCTGCCATAACGGGCTGTTCCAGATAACCCAGCAGCTTCTCTCTCTCTGCAGACTCCTCCAGATGTTGCCTCTGCCTTCGAATACGCTCTTTGAGCTTCTCCAGCTTATCGTCAGGCTGATGTCGCCTTAGGTTCTCCAGCCGTTGGGAAGCTGAACCAGGGCTGGTGGAAGGAGTGCTCTCCCTTCTGTGTGTGGAGCCAGGGGCTGGACCTAGACATGGGCTTAACTCTTGGCTATCCATTCCAAGTTGTGCTTTTGCAGTGCTTTCCTCCTCAGTCTCCTCCCATGCAGGTACTCTGCGATGGGACTGGTTTCCAATAGTCCTCAGGGTGTCCAGGGCTGGCTGGTCATTGAGGTAGCGGACCTCTGTGCTCTCCAGAGCTGAGGAGTGTGTGCTGTAAAGGTCCATGTCTGTCTGTTTGTCCCTGGTGTCTCTCTGGTAGACCAGCTGGCTAAGAAGAGGATCTGAGGAGGGCGGTGAGGATGGGTGCGAAGACCCTGGCACTGACTGCAGGCTGTAGGCCTCCAGCTGAGAGGAGGGATGTGGTGGAGGGGTGGCCTCTCTGGACACAAATCAGATTACATGGGATCAGGAAGGGGATCAAGATTTACTTTTAATTTACCACTCACTGAGTATACAGAAGAGCTTGTGTAAGGGTGGTCAAGGATGGAAACCATTCAAAATGCATAACCAGAATGAAAAAAGTGGTATTTTTAAATGATGGTACTTCCACTACGTTTGGTCTCTACAAACTCTTGAGTAGATATTCACATTCGAAATTCAGTAATTCTGTGAATATATGAGAGACAAAACATACGATTTTGCAGTATTACTGCAAAAAGCAGAGCCTTGAGCTACTGAAATACCTGTGAGACATTCAGCTATGAGCTATTCAGAGATGTCAACAACATATGGTCTCTGAATGGAAGTCTTGAAGAGCAAAGAGCGTTGGGGGACTGACTGTTATGTCGGTGTAAGAGCTCTTCTGATCTATCAAGTTGAAACAATGTAGTGACGCAATAATGAAAAGCTCAGTTGCAGAATAGTCACCATCTTATTTTGTTGTCACTCTATAGACACCCTATATCATATGACTAGATTGGTATTATCTAAATACCATGTAAAGTAGTAACATTGATGAATGTGTTTCTAGAAGGAGGATGCAATAAAAGCATTATGCTTTAAGGTTTAATTTAAATTGTGTTTGTTTTTTTAATTATTTAAAAAATGATTACCAATGTGATTTGATTGGTGCACAGATATCCAGTCCAGAGTATGACAGAATACAACAAATTACCTAGAGAGAAGAGGCTATGGATGTTTCATACATGCATTCTGATGCAGTTTTTGTACCTGTAGGAGGCGAGCGGTTCCCTGAACTCCACGCTGTTGTTCCTGCGGACATTGCTGTCCTGTGTGGCATTTCTCAGTGGGCTGCGTGAGCTGCTCTTCTCTGGACTCTGCTGACATCGCCCCCTGCGCTTTGAAGACCCTCCATGGTCATCAGCTTGTTGACCATCTGTGATAGAGACAGCAATGTTAAAATAGTTAATGTTTGAGTGTAGAATTTAACTCGTGATAATGACATTTTTACATAACCCACCCCTGCAGCGAACCGTCCTGGAGGATTTCTTCTTGGGAGGGTCCATGACAGAGTCCAGGAGAACCCCCGTCCCTGGAGCTGCCTCTAGATGGTTTTCTATATGCCGCAACTACAAAGGGAGAACATGTGTCAGACTCCTTGGGTTATGCGATGATAAAAGGGAATCATCATCATCATCATCGTTGCAGACTGTATTTCATAACTTTCATGAAATGGAAAATATAGGAGCTGACAAACAAAGTAATACAGCAGAAAACTGTTGCAGATGTACTTACAGCAGCTTTGGACTGGGACAAACTTGTCCATGCAGTTGTCAGCTCTGACAAAGAGGAAGAGAATGAAAATCCATTTTGATAGGTGATAGAGAACCCCTTGCTATGTAAACAACTCATGACACATTACATATTGCATTTTAAATAAAGTGCTTGTGAGAACACAAACAACATTACAACAAACAACATTACAACTGAACTTAAGTATTGTACACACCTGTGCAATTATTGTGATCTGTAAGCTGCTGAGCAGAGCTTTTCAGAGACACCTCAATCCTCCTGCTGCTCCTCATCTCTCTCATTCAGCTGAAGCCAAGATTAGACAAGAGGCAAATCATGAAAACTAATACTGAGCTAAGGTAAATGTGACATAAGTCAACTCTTATACTGAATACAATATACCTGTCTGAAAACAAAGCCAGTTACAATCTGGCCATCAGGCAGATAAAACAAAAATGTGAGCTGAAACCAAAACAATGAGTAGTATAGAAACAAAATAGATCAAGCATTTTCAAACAAGAAAATTACTTACAGAAATAAGCATTGGAGACAACTGTCTAGCTGTAAGCAATGCCAAGTATGTGAACACATTACAATGTGTTGAGTCTAATTTGTTCCTAGTGCAAAGTATTTATTATGACAGCAGATTATGTCAGCCTGCCATTTAAAACCGGTTTTACAACAGCACATTCCTCTAAAGATTTCCATGTAGGAAGGTAAGCAGAACTTAAGTGTGTTACGTCAGCCATAAGATGTTTACTTTGAGGCACCTGTTAAGATGGAACACAGGTGTCTGGTCCTATGTACTCTCATAAAGTCAATGACAAAATGGTACTCTTCATAAGTCAACAGTTTGTCAAATTGTTGACAACTTTGCCAATTTAATCAGTTAACTGTACCATGGATTAGTAAGTACATCTGGCCTCATTCCTTGGCGCATGGGTGTTTTGCACAGCCTTTGAGTCATAAGGAGTTCATCAGAAGTCATGTCTTGTATTCATAACAATCACGTGACACAGCCCTGAAGCGATCACGATGGAGCTAACCGAAGAGATCTTGAACTAAGTCTCTACATTAACATATTTTATTGTAAACAGTGATGACCGTAACTCTCATGAATGACGTAATTATGTATTTTCTGTTCCACAACTTTAGGTTGAGTAGACAACTTGAACTATATCCCCATAATATGTAAACGGTAGCAAATTCATAAAGATAACTAAAGTTTCCAGGTCATCCTCTCGCCTCTGGGGATAAGCTGACGTGAGCTACTTTTGGCAAAAGTTGTGACTGAAAAGTGCACACGCCAGCATTGCAGGAAACGCTTCTCTAGAAGCTCGGTTAACGACTAGGAAAGTTAACTTACTGCCACCCATTGACGACTATAAAGTCTCAAATCTCAAGCTCGATCAGCTACTTCAGAGCCGTATACTGGTCCTGTACCGCTGTGGGAGATAATCTATCCAATGCAGGCATTCAGAGCTCATACATTTCGTTTACATACTTTGACATATAAAAGTCGTCGGAAGGGAAGTTGAACTCATCAGCAACCTATTAGGGCAACAACAGGTGAACTTTAAGTGAGAAAAAAACAATTCCCCAGCTGGAGTGCATGTGATTTCCACTAAAACGAACACAACCGTGTGAAGTCAAAGATAGCTACATGTTCTTCTTCGCTTACCGATTCAAGTGTTGCTCCGCAGTATCGTCTCGGTGCTAAAACCTCTGAGTGGACGCTACACTACAAAAACACACATGTAGCGACATTGACTGTTGCAATATAGCTTCCGACCACTAATGTCCTCACTGTGCAAAAGACTAGTTACACCGCCGTTGGGCGAGGAAGAAATGACGTGCCATTTTTGACTTTATGGTTTGTATTGACTTTAACCGTTGTCGTCATTAGGGTTAGTATTACTTTATATTCACCTGACATCGCCCTTTCTCGCTGAGAACTTTACCTTCCATTTAGCAACTTCGTATTTCCTACAATATTGTGTAAAAACATCGAGAGCCTGATATGTAAGTGGGTTCACATCGACAGTACATTGGGATCTGTACAATAACGGTGTTGCTGTGACAGCAGCGCTGTTATCGTTGCATATTATAACCTTTATCAATACTAAATTAAAAAGTAAGTAATGGCCACCTAGCTCCCCACGGTCACCTGTATCAAAGCTACGACTGAACCAACCTGTCCGGAATTACCCGCCCGTAGACTCAGACAACACAATCCTCTCATTAATCTACTTTCCAGGGTGAACTTACAGTCAGGGTATTACTGTTTTCTAAAAAACAATTTATTATTAAAACAACGGTGAACTTCACAACAACCATTTGTTTGTTATCCAGCACAAACATAAACTGTCCAGAAATTATATGTGCAACTCATTCGACCCTTCTGACTTCGAGATGACTTATTCCTAAACGTCTCGGGCCAGGGAATAGTCGGAGCCGCGAACTCGAGAAAGAGTTGACGTTAATGCGAGATGACAAGAAAGTCATGAATTAACTTAGCCGACCACCTCCTTTGAGAGACGTAACACATACCTTTAGGCAAACAATCCAATTGTCTAGATGTCCGCATTCATGCTGACGTCCCAGTGACGAGGAAATCGTTACTTCTCCAGACTTCTTCCTCAGTTTCGTCCAGCTGTCTGTTTGCTAACGTTAGCGTTAGCCAGCTAACGTTAGCAAACCAATGTTAGCTAGTAGTTGTGCCAACTAAGCTAGCAACTTTTTCTACCGACATGCACCCATATTGGATGTCTCGGTGTTTGTCAGAGCAACCAAATATCCAGGTCTACTGTGAGATTTCTAGAAATAAATGTCGCTACCCGCCTCTGAGGTTGGCTTTCCCGGGTTACTATGTTGATGTTTCACAACAGTGAAAACGGGGGTATCCAAGACGGGTAGGTAACCGAGACCGAACTATCGCGAGATTTGGACCATGTCAAAACGCTCGGAAAGCCCCACCTATGCGCGTGCACGCACGCTCATACATACACACACGCACACACACAAACAAACGCGCACACACAAGCGGACTATAACATCACCATAAATGAATACGTGGTAATAATAAGAAAAAACTACATTGTCCATGTCTAGCTGTTCAGATGTAAAGAAAGATAGTATGCTGTCGGTTCTCAATAACTTTATCTATTTAGCAAATGCAAATGTTAAGGAGTGAACTAAAGAAGCCAGGGGATAATAAAACGGTGTCAAATGATCACAACTCAACAATAAAGTAGAAAAAAAAATAGTGTATCATATCATAGAACGATATCTATTTATAATTTGTCATATTGTAGAGTTTCTTCCTTTTTTAACCGTTGAACTGAAGAATAAATAAATCATGAATTAGTGATATGCAGTATGTAGTAAGGTCAGAACCTGCTGCTCCCAATACAACGTATATGCATTGAGTGCCACCGAGCGGCCTGAGTGTGCATCACATGCAGAGGCACACTACCGCATCGAGTCGCCTTGTACGTTACACTCATTCACAAAACAAGAATTACCATAGCCCAGGAACTAATACCGAGTCCAGTTCTTTTGAGTGATATTTCATCACAAGATTATTGCTTCATTTTTTTCATTGGACTGATTTTTATTAGGGCTCCGGTTCGCTTTTACTGGTCCCTATGGCAACAAACGGAGTGCATGTTGTAAAAAATGGTCGAAATAGTTTGATGATGTTATTTGTGCCTACTGTTTAACAGGCGAGTCATAAATATATAAACTGCAGTGCAGCCCATCATAACCATGGAACCATAATGTTCAGGTTCCCAGGTTATGGCTGAGCACGCGGAAGGCAGTATCCTACTTTGCGAGAACACATGTTGAGAACACATTAAGTTGCATGTGGAACTATGTTTTACATGACATTTCATAGTCATGCAACAGCGGTGTCATTTGGCTTTGGGGTCTTTTCAATAAAAGGTGCTGTAACGGACTGCTCCAATTCCCCCCGCTTCCCCTTGGCTAATAACCTGGCACAGTCTCTCTCTCTCTCTCTCTCTTCTCTCTCTCTCTCTCTCTTCTCTCTCTCTCGTCTCTCTCTCTCTCTCTCTCTATCTCTCTCTCTCTCTCTCTCTCTACTCTCTCTCTCTCTCAGTCTGGCAGGGGGACAGTACGGTGGACGTTGTCGTACAGTATCTGGCGGCACATTTTTATTTTATGTGGAAAGATGAACGACATGGAAAGGAGTTCTCTCTTTTTAGGTAAGAAATTCTGCGGACTTTATATATCTAAACAGGTATTCATTTAAAAAACGGTATTGCGCTTCTGACTATGCATCAACAACAACAACTTAAGATTATTTTGTTTTGCATATATGTTTGTGTACCACCGAGAGAAACGGGGTGCAGAAATCCATGAAGAGGAATTTCTTCAATCTCCATTTATAATACTGTTCATTGAAATAGATACATACTTGAAACACAACAGTCTGCAGTTTTCTACGTGTTTACCGAAAACATCATCAACAACATTTTATTTATTAGATTATATTAAATATGTTTGAGAATCCTCTGTGTCTAAGAAACTGTGCAGGGCAGATATACTTTTTTCTAAAAAGTATTTTTTTTCCTAAATGTTAAATCCTTAACATTTAGGACATTTAACATTTAATAAGCCTATACACAACATGCCCAAAATCATCAATGTGCAAAGACAGTGACAGAGCACTATACGCTCTCTTTACATTTATCAGTGCAACAGGCTGAGACCGGAGCCTGAGTCATTTAAATCCTGCTAATACAAGAAGATCAAATCTTTATAATCAGTGTGTTGCTCAGAGTGACAGAGCAGGTGACAGTCGAAGGACCACATTGAGGCAGACTTGAATAAGGCTCTGCAAATTACTGGGTGGGCCTCGACCAGATAATAATAAAACATTCAAGTGCTGCAGAAGAAATCTCTTCCTTGCTCAATCTCAGATGTTGGGAAGGCAGAAATCGTTACCTCAAGGAAGGAGGAATTAATTAAAGATGATAAAATCAAGACTATTTGCTCCAATTCATTAAAAGGAAGCGAGTGTCTGACATGTTGTTGATGAGGGTTTTAGGTGAACTGCCACTATCTGCTTGTGAAATCCATCTGTCATCTTGTCTGTTTGTCTCTGCCCTTGTATTACTATTACCTGGGACTTTATCAAATGGTATGTATTGTTAATAAAGATAAAGAAATCCATCAGAAGTAGAATAACAGCCTGTTTTCTCAAGTCATGGAAGGTTGAAACTAAAGAAAGAGGCAGTTTGAATAATCACTGTTTGGATGACAGACTACTGGAGGCAAACACTGTGTTGCCAGTCGACTTCATCACTTTAAATCTTTCTTTTTCCCAAAGTGGAGCTTGACAATTGCAGCCATGGCACCTCCAACAACACCCAGTTATACCGCTCAGTGGTTCAATAGGCAGGTGATCAGCTTTGTTCTTAAATCGATCAAATGATCTTGTGAATGATCAGTCCTGCTACTCCACAGTGATTTGTTAATTATTTCATCACATTAACATTTGTCACCTACCACCCCAATCCAGTTTGGCTATATTTTCTTCTTATTGTTTTTTGTTAATCTTTTTCTTGTCAAGTGCTCAGATTGTCCTGCTTAAATAACACCAGTCCTTGTCTCTCAAATTGCAAATTGGTTTTCAGGGTGTATAAATTAGTGCCTCTGTTCAGCAATCAAACGGAACCTGACGGTACCTCTTGAACTGAAACAAGCTGTATGTTTCTTGTACCACCTACAATGCATATTCACACTGCTGAATAATTGTGATTCATCATTTACAAAGATTATTAATTGCACTAAATGCATGTTTAGTTGCCACATGCAGTATTTCTGTTAAATTCTTGGTAAATACGCAAAGCACTGACAGCACACTGTCCAGAATGCTGCCAGTACATGTTGTTATGTAGTTTCAGTACAGACGTCCATTTCTGTTAAGCCTGACACTAGATCTGAGTAATGAAAGCAACAGATTGTTGTTACTTGCAGCTGTTTTCCACAGTTATGTGTGCAAGAGATGTGTGTATATATATATATATATATATATATATATATATATATATATATATATATATATATATATATATATAAACACAGTGTTGTTTCCCCCACAGCCTTGTGAATGACTTTGGCGAAGATTTAAATGGCACTGGTCTTGCTGCCATATAATCCCTTTGGAAAACAATGTTATACAGCAATAATAACCATATGCAAAAAACATTCTACCTCATATCATCATGGTCTATATATGGGATGGATTGCTGTAATGTTGTTGTGCAGACATTATGCCCAAAAAGCCTTATTTTTTTTTATTTATTACGGTTTTATGCTCTGACAACTCCTTTCCACAGAAGTCAAATATGTTTGTGGTAGTATCCCATTAGATTTAATTGTTTGATATTTATATCAATGTATTATTCAGTTGACCTTGCACAGAAGTGAGGCTGTCTCTTGAACTGAACAATACAAATACAACAAAAATCAATAAAATGTGCAGTTAAGCATGTCTTTTTTATTTGTATATAACAACTGCCAAGTTAAACACCTTGTTAAAAACGTTCTCTGTCTCCCTGTTTCCCAAACATCTAAACATTACTGAAACTTTATGATAAAATTATATCATCAGACTGAGGAAATGCATCATGTTCTCCCCTATAACAGTTTCCTTCCCATGAGGCTACTTTCCCTCCCAATGATTGGACTATAACAGTGTAGTAGTCCTATTAGTTGTGTTGATCATTACTCATCTAATGTGTCAGTGATGTTGTGTAATGGTCTTTTGTGGAAGGTCATCACAGCGGTAGGATCCCTTTGAGAGGCGTCTGTCATGTTGTACCTGGCTGCAGTTAGTCCAATAAACTATGGAGGAAAATGAGCACAAAGCTTGTCTGTGTGTAACTCTCTCAGTGGCTGACAAACATATCAAACTATGCTCTATTTAACTCCAAATAACATGATAACATTCACAATGATTCTTTGTTGTTTGTATAATGTTCCCAAGGGTCTACATGTCTAATACAAAGCAAAATGTAAGAGACAAGACCGTACACTGATCCAAAAGTTGAGCTACCCTGCAAGTGCAATGTCAAATGTCTCACTCAGGCTTCCAACTAATCCAACAAATTGATTGGTCATCCAGTGTTCATGGTGCAACACTGACATTATGATAATATGGAACTTTAATAAACCCACCAGCAAAATTGGGTTGTTGTTGTTCCAGAAATAATGTATAATATTGAAAGGATAAAGCAAAGATCATAACAATACAATTAAAGTAAATAGATGCATGAAATGAATGGCATAGAACACCACGTTGTGTAATGGGATAATTTAATTTAATCTTGCGACTAATTGATTGCCATCCAACAATTGTGTATTCATGGTTCCTAAACAATGTATCATCAAGACTTCGGTGATCCCCTGACTTTTCCTCCAGTGCCACCAGGAGGTTTACAGTTGTGGCATTGAGTTGAACGTCTCAACAAATATTGGATGGAAACACCATTACATTTGGGACAGATATGTATACCACTCTCAGGATAAATCCTTCTAACCTTGGTGACCCCTTAAAAAGAGTAGTCTACTCCATTGACTTTGTGCTCCAGTCACATTGTCAGACTCACAATAGACAGTTTTAAAAAAGGATCAAAATTGAAGCAGCAGAACCAGAGAAAATTGTCTTTTTTTATTCCTTACGCCGCTATTACCCACAATGCCACTCGACCACTGACAGTTTGTCTCGAAGATTCAGGCACACTTCCTTAGATCTCCAAATTGTAGTCGTCGGCTCCGACTAACACTGACTCAAGTGACATCACCTGAGATCAGGTTTCAGACCCTCCCTTTGGAGCCACAAAAGGCGTTATACAATACTTTTTCACACATTCAATTGTAACCCCCAAGACTTTGATGTGTAAAATTGTTGACGTTCCCCTCTAAATGTCCCTCTATAGGGCAACCCATCAGGTCAAAAATGTATCCAATACTTTTACTTTGACATTAGCATGCTTTCTGCTTCTGTTTGCTCACTGAAATGCACCACAGTGTGAAATAGAAAGTTGGAAATTGAATATGTAGATGTTGGCACTGAACTAATGGACTCTGTATAATACAGAACAGTAGTACAAAGGGGCTTTATTGTGAGAGAGCCACAAGCTCTAAATTAGCGGTTGGGTGAGCTAGAGGATATGATACTTCTAATTGAGGGGATTCATATACACTGCATGTGCATAGGCTACTTCAGTAATGTGTCAGTGTTCCTTACTCTTGGATGAGCCGTCTGCTCAGTTAATTCGGTCTTTGTCCTTCTGTTTGTACAAGGCAAACAAAGCTGTAAGATTACCCCACAGCATGCGACCAAAACTTAACTTTGACACACTCAAAGTTCTATGTGGGAGTTCCTCTGTTCCCACTGCATTGTGCTGGATAACTCCGAAAAGTGTTTGTTGGTCTAACAGTGCATTCAAATTCAAAACACTAGATGCATCACACCAGCATACAAAAAGATGCATATTCAACCCTTTTTGTCATATCTGTTTTAATCTGTCATTTTATCGCCATATTCTTTCATTTTGCCTGTATGAAGGAAACCCGTTTAGGATATTATATTGGTTACTAGAAAAAATGCCATCGCAAGGGCACATTTGTATAACTCAAATGACCAGATTTCTGGCATGAAATGTCATTTCTCAATTCCTCTTTTGGACCATTAAGCTGTCCCCAAGGTTTCTTAACGTTGCGGCTGAATCTCCTGCACCTCGTTAGAAACATGATGGTTATTTTCGGCTGGCTCAAATTTATGCCAGATTCCCTTCAAACGCCCATTAGAGTAGGTCCTGGTGACATAAAACTCCCTGACACATGTTTGGCCCCTTACCATGTTGACATCCAGGTTGAAGGGAGGATGTGGTGGAAATACGATGTGTAATCAGGCGGTCGTGTGTGCCATCGGGGGCAGCAGGTGTGAGAAGGTTCCTCGCCTGCCAGAGCCTCTCCTTCACTCCTCATTAGTAACGTTGTAGACACCTGGCTGTCAAACAAAGAGCGTAAAAACCATTTAGCCCCTCTAATGTTGTGGTTCAGTTTTCGTAAAGACTCACATTTTTTTGTCTACTTGAATCTGGACTAAGTAACTGGAAAGTCCCCACGTATAGCTGTGAGTAACACATTAGATTTCGGATAATGGCAGTATGAAAAGCTCAGTGACTAAGGCTAATCAACAACTAACCTCTTAAAAGTTATTTAGGATGATTATTTCAAACCACAATCAACTTTCTTGGCAGTTTGGTTCTGATAATTGTGTCGGGCAACCACAGTGGAGTGCAGGGGAAGCAGCTGAGTGTTGACGTCGTACTCGTTGCATTGAATTGTGGGTGAAGGTCTGTTTTTTGATGGTCTGGCAGAACTAATGGTTCTGACGATTGTTGCATAAGGTAGAAGGGCAAAACAAAGATGTCTTCTTCTTCCTCCTCATTTCTGGTCACAAAACATCGTTTTCACTTTTTTTTCATGCCGATTGTGAGATGATTGGGAAATAAGCCCAATTGGCTTGCTTGCGAACAGTTAAATGAGAAGACAGAATATAGACTGTGAAGACAAATTGTATCACATAGGGATTGTTTTGTATCTGTCTTCTTTCTTTTTTTATCTCACCGGCAGATGGTAGATGACCATAAACAAGTCACTTAAGTGCGTCAATATTGAATACACTGTATGGTATGTATACATAAACACAGTCTAAATGACCTTTACTTTAATGCACCATAGAGGACCCAATTGCTGATAAGATCTGTACTGACTTTAAGAGCAGCCTTGTGCTTGTGGCAATTTACAATGAATGTATATTGTTGTACATACTTTCATGACAACATCAATGTCTGTGTCCATTTTAGCAGCTTTCATCTTCTAAAAGTGGCCTTTTTGTCATTCAACCCTTTACTAACCATATTTGTCTAAAAAAGGTTTTGGTGTTTTTATCAGCCCATCGTATTAGTATTGATCATGGGCATGGCACCTGTCTGAGTCAATTTATTTTCCCTTTGTTGTATTATCTTGTTACTGGTGCTTTTTTGGGAGTGCAATGCCCAGATCTGACTATTTCATACTTAAACACCGTTATATGATAGCTACATTGTTTTGGCATTCTTGTATGGAGGCAGTCAGTTTGAAAACATAATTAGCCAAATGGATTCAGTGATCAATGAAAATTCTCCTGCCATTTCTCTCACAGAGTAACGGGAACCATCTGAAGGGCATATATATTCATATCTGTATATTTCACTGGCCTTTTCTGGAGTCTCATGGACATAATCTTGCAGCACTCAGTAAAGCTGGGGAGAGAAGAAGGAAGGCCGGACTTGAGAGCAGTCAGCTCATAATCATCAAGCGGCTACAATTAAAGACACTTTCACTATGGTCCCATTCTCTCTGGTCTCCACAGGTTTCCTGTTGTAGTTTTAACCACCACTATCTGACTGTCTCCTTGTTTCTCTCAAATAATTCTGCCTATTATAAATACTCAGAAAATAGTTGAAGTATGATATTTCCCTGCGGAAATGTGTCTCTTTAGCTGCTAAATGTTCCACTATGTTCACCAGCTAACTTTGTCTACAGCTTGGTGCTGAGCTGCTAGCTTACAGTGGGGCTAACGTTAGCTATAAAGATAGGCAGGGGGAAAAGATGCTAAAGGAGAGACCATAATGCCGATGTGGGATTTGGTAAATCACAGCGAAGCTGAACAACGTTTATTCCGTATGGTCACCACCAGTTGGCTCATTTGTATTACATTCGTTAGCTCTAAAGAACTCAGCCAGCCTCCCTTGCCTCAGGAAAAAATTAATGTTTGATGATTCATTTGCAGATCCTTAGCCACATTTTTCATTTATTTCATGAGTCCCCCACCTAAAATGCATGTCACTTTCTGCCTCTTGAATAATAAATCAAATTGTTGCTGGTTCATTTGTGCGCTCATAAACACAGTTCAAAGAAATCTCTCCTATTAACCTTTGCTCTGCTGCTTGTCATCTTAAAGCTTCTAGTTGTCACGGGGCTTCATCCTCTTCAGTAACAGATATCAGCAAATCAAGCAGGGTTTTTTTTTCAGTTTGTGGAGGTGTAAGTGGAGACCTTCAGAATTCAAGGAGGTGAAGCTTTCTTGCACAATTGAAGCCATCATCAGCTCAAGAGGGCCTCTGATCGTCAGTGCCCCATTCATAGCATTGTGTCCACTTATTGACAGCATCCAATTAATTGCTCTCAACATGCTGAAGCAGTCTGATGGATTTTAAGCAGATGCTCATGACAGTTTAACAGCTTTCATCCTTTCATTCCACTTGCTCTGTACAACTCCGTAGCATACTCTTTTTAACGGGTTGATATTTTCACTGCACAAGTTATTTAGAACCATTTCTCTCCGAGGGACCGTAAAACCAGAAATCTATCATTCGGGTAACTTCATTGGTGAGGGCTCCATAAAGCTGGAGTAGGAGCAGTAGCAAAACTAAGGCTTTTGCAGCATGTCAGCCAACAAGATGTATTGAATGCGTGTCTTGCTGAGCACGTACCTGAAACCAGAATGAAGGAGAAGATGGGTTGAAAAAATAATAGCGCCTTGTAATTGGGCTATTGAGCATCGCACTAGTAATATTATATGATTATTTGTTTTGAGGGTTGCATGACAGTTATCTAATTGGTTTTAGGACTAATATTTTAAACTGACTGTAGGAAGTGAGAGCTATCCGGCCATTGGCAAACTGCCCAGCTGAACAAATTCATATTCACCCAAAAGCTGAGTATCTTCAGGCTTTTGACTAGCTATAATCTATCACCCAAATAAACAGACACGCCACAATTGCAATGGGTAATTTTGCATGGTTGCATGTGGTTGTGCATAAAAGTGGAAGAGGCCCAGATGATAGTGATGTTGGTCAATAAACTAGAAAGCTATTAAAAGAATCTGAAAAACACTTTACATTTGCTTTTGACCCGGTCCCTGACTTCAGCTTGTCAGTTTCTTTTCTACTGTTTCATGTCTAATAAAAGATCCAAACAAACTGTTTTGTGAATCGTTTATGTCAATTAAATTGTATACATTAATATTCCTGTATTACATTTCTCCTTTACTCCATGCAGCACTATGCTGAGATCCCGGGCAGCCTTCCCACCATGCTGGAACTGGGCTCCTCTTCGGTCAGCTCTCAGTCTCTGACAGGGGATCACAATGCTTTGGGGCTACCGAGAGCCCCATCAGGGGAGGAGTGTTCAGAAGGTGGTCTGGACATGGGGGCGATGTGTGGTAGCAACACCCCGAGGCCCCACATCCTTCACTCGTCCACAACGGACAGTGAGAACTGGCAGAAGCATCGTGCAGGACTGGCCGCAGGGTCAAGCCTGTTGTCTGAGTCCCACTCCTTCCTGGAGCCCCAAAGTCTCTCAACCAGCTATGACACCCTCTACCTCCCACACATGTCTGGCCATGCTGCCCTTCTACATCCGAACCGGCTCGGCCTCTGTCTTGACGTGGCCTCGACTTTGGACGTTGGAGCAGGAATGTTAGGGGTGGATGGAGATTTGGCGGTCAGTCCCAATGTGATGAAGCGACGCCGGGGCGGCCTGATAGAGCAGAAGGACATTGTCAAAGCCCACCAGGCGCATAAGATTCACAGCACACCACAGGCACGACGGAAGGAGTGGGAGTGAGTATGATGCTGATTTACATACAGAACCCTGGCTCTGTCTTTCTTTTACCTGCTAAATTAATCTCAGCAACACAGCTATATACAATAATGCTCATCATCATTTTTCAATATCATAAAATCTGCTATAGAGATGCTTTGGAATCTAATCGTACAATTTCATTATATTATCATCATTGTGACACAATTCAATTTCCAGCATGTTGCCAGAATCAAAACCTATGGTAATGCAACTAAAATGGATATAATGTTCAGCTCTGTTGCGGCCACAGTTTGGATAACACTTTATTTGTGGAGTCAAATGATAGTATTCAGCCTTGGGTCAGGTAGGGATGATATGGACAACATCTGGAATCACAGTAATTACAGTGATGTTGTTTTCTAAACAATCAATTGGGAATATAGAAGAAAAGGCTCAATAAGAGAAAAGTCCAACCCATTTTCACATTCACTCCTACCTTTGTATTTAGTGTACAATTAGCAAAAAAGATGCAAGAGTGGTGTGGTGTTGACAGGAGTTACAGTTGTAAAGTAAAATAACAAATATTATCAATATTCAATGCATGGGTTTGTGTATGTCAAAGCACTGTTTAGTGAGTGTGAGTGTAGGTGTAAAAGAGTAGTTGGACATTTGACAGGTGAGAGAGACCGTTCTCATGTTTGCACTCAGTCAGTTAGCTTAGCTAAGCATAACGACTGGAAACAGCTGGCCTGGCTCCATCAAACAGTACCAGCATTCACCAGTAAACACCACTAATAAACACATCTAGTTTATTTAATACCTTTAGGGATAACACATTGCTACTTTATTGCGGGTCAACTTTTTGGCTGTGACTTAATTGTTGCTGTTCCCAGCCAAGCAATAAAGGGGAAATAATTAATGTCATATTTTGTTTTACGTTTCAATTTGTTAGCTTTAGGGGTGCTAATAGGTGGATCTGGTCAGCTTCCAATCTGTTGGCCAAGCTATGCTAACTGGCTGCTGGCTGTGTGTGTTTTTACCGGTTTCCTGCCCTGTGGTGCTGTGGATCTTCTAACTGATTATAGCAGTGACGCCCCCCCTCTGTTGCCCTGCTGAAGCTGGGCCTTCACCTCTCGTGGTGTTGGCCCCCTCTGTGCCCCCCCCCCCCCCCCCCCCATGCCTCACCACAGGTACAGGATGCCACATCCCATACTGGGTTATGTATATGGCCAAAGTGGGAGGATAGATAGGGGGTGGAGATGAGACGGATGATGACATACAATGAATGCAGAGGAAGAGATGAGGAGGGAGGAGAAATGTGTAATACGAGGCATGATTTGCAGAATGAGAACCCCTTCTGCTATAATTCACATTTGATATTCAAGCACATGTGACAGTGGTATAGATGTGGTTGATTACTGGAACAGCAGGCCTGTTGAGATGCTCAGTCATGGACCAGATAACTATTCTCTCCCCTGCCTGATATCATTATTACAATATTACATGACAGATCTACACTTCATCCGCTGAGAGTACAATGACCAGAGTGAGTCAGGATATGTAACAACCATGAACATCCACCTCTCAGGGCCACTTAGTATCAAACCCACAGTCACCTGACAGGAGGATAGAAAATGAGATGTTGCACCTGAGCCTAAGTGTGCACCTGCTTTTGTTATTCAAAGGAAATTAAGCGGTCCCTTGTTTCACTTTAGCCTTGAGCAAGATATATAGTGCTAGTTGAGTGCAATACAGTCGTGGATGTATGTTTGTCCTCCCCAATGAAGTCATAGTTACGTCATGGCCTGTCATATAGCGCCACCATCACGTTTCAATCTTCCCCCAATCCACTCTTTTAGTTATGACAAGATATCTAAAGATTCGCTGTGGATATTCATGACTCCCTGAAGATATATTGTTATTGGCTTATTGATTCACGGAGGTTTTCCCAAGTCTCATCATTGGGCCCAATTTCCCAGAATGCAATGAAAAAAAACTCTGGCTAACGTTTCCATGAAATGATTTATGTTCCCCAGAGGATGAACTTTTGTGACCGTGTGACGCTCCTTCTTGCACCTTTTAAACATTAACATTTCTAATTTCATACGGCAGACATAGATATATACCCTGTAGTCTGTTAAACTTTACAGAGTGTACTCATACTCCCCAGAGGAAGAACCCACTTCCATGACCTTTTTTTAGACCTCCTTTTTGCTATATGGAAATGCAACGAATAACGAAATAACAAATAACAAAACCATCAGTGTCTTGTTTCTTTCTCAACCCTTTGTAGCTTGGATGTTAATGAGCCACTGACTTTGTCTCTAGTCTTATTTTGTCATGTGCCTCCAATGAGGATATTCTGAAAACATTTGCTTGTCACAGCTCCGCTTGAAAGACATGTTGAAACAGCAAACACTGCTATAAATGAAGCAATTAAGACTCAGATTCTGGTATTTTGTTTTCTTCCTGGCAGGGGTTGAAAGGGTTTTGTATGTTTGTGTCTGTATTTTGGTGTGTGAGTCTGTGTGTATGTGCATTTGTAGCATTTGACACGTGGTGTTCTGGATAAAAACATCCTTTCGGAAGTGCTTGATGAAATAACAGTAGTTAGATTTGGCCTTAGCGTGGCCCTAATGACAGTAATCAAACTGAATCAATCTGGCATTTCAGTGAGGAGATCAGTCGTTGGTCACAAATAGAGGAGGGCACTAAAACTGTTTTGGTCTCTCTTTGACCTTGGTGCTGCGTGTGTTTTTGTGTTTGATTTATGTGTGTATTTCTGAGGGAAAAAGTGACTAATTTGCCTAAAAGTTGTGCAGACTTTTTTATACAATCTTCACAAAAGATCCCAATCAACAGAAGAGCGGCCTCCTCAAAGAGCAGCAAGAGTATCTCGTCTGAGCACCAGGCCAGTTTCCAAGTGACAGCACTGTGTGTGTGTGTGTGTTTTTGTACTGGAAGTAGACGTACTGTGGAGTCTTGAAATTAATTTCTTGTTTTGCATTGATTTCAATTCTGCGTCACACCTGCAGTGTGTGCTCGTCATCTTTTACACTGAATAACTCCTCTGTCTGAGGGCACTTACACTCTCCTCAGCCTTGTCGACACATATTCACAGTAAACCGATGCAGGATGAATGGGACCAAAGTGGCTGAGTGTAGTGATGATACAATTGTGGCTCTCCACAGTCTCTGGACAATTCAATTGTACAGAAATGACTGAAGCATCTTAAAAGGTTTTTTAGAAAAGAGTAGAAGGCACTTTCAGTAATCATCTGTTTGACTAAAAGCATTGAGGAAGGCAAGTACATTCAGATTTTATATTCAAAAGTTCTTCTTGTAAGAAATGAGAGAGCATTTCTCTTTTTCATTCGAAGTTTATTTATCTTGGTGAGAGGGAGCCAGCTTGTGGACCAACATCCAAACAGACATTTTCTTCAGAAAGTGTATTTTATTTGATCGATCCATTGAATCCATTTAATTAAAGCCCCTTGAGGCACATTTTTTATTTTTTATATTGTGATATATAAATCAAATTGACTTGACTTGCAGGACAAAAAATGAATGATTCCTACCAGTTATACACTGCTTCATATCTCCGGTCAGATTTGTCTGCTTCACATCACAGCTGCATTTTGTTTTTTAGAGAAAATATGACACCACATAAAACTGATTGCTCTGCGCTGACACAGGGATTTCAGATTAATTTTATTAGCCTGACGTGTCTGTGTGTTGTTGTAGTTCCTTGACTGCCATGCTGAATGGCAACACACACACACACACATATATATATATATATAAAACTGCACAGTGAAGACATATTGAGGGATGTCAAATCAACGATTCATGTAATACTTCACAGGCAATGTATTCTGCAAATGGTGCAGGCCTCATTGGTTACAGATGAAAGATAAACCAGTACATCATCATTGCTGTAGCCACCGTGTGTGTGCTGTCTGTATGTGCGTTGTGTTATCAGTAGTTTTCTGTGCAAGGCTTATCCGTGTTGGCTCTATTCTCGGCATGGTTGTGTTTACAGACTTGTGTGGGATCCTTATTTCTTCTGATCACAAGCTGATTGGAGCGCACTGGCTATGCCTCTGGCCATCCACAAAGCGTCTTCATTCGTCGAATACATCACTCACAGCTGCAGTTGGAAAATTGCCCGTTTACAGCAGTGTCAGTGTCTTTATGCTTTAGGCACCAAGCACAAGTCTCATTATTTTTCCACCGGTACAAAGAACATGGTTTCGGGGTTCTTGTTTTAGTTGAAGACTGCATGAGGCATACTGAGTGTGGCAGCGCCATAACAAATGACTTTGCTTTTTGCGAGCGGCATGCCTCCATGAAGAGCAAGGTTTGTCGATTTGACATTAAATTGTTCTACAGGCATTCATGATCCTCAAAGGATGAAGCCTGCTGACCATGGTGATCTCCGGCCTGTTCCATTAGCGCCACCATGAGGTTTACATTTGCGGTTTGAGTGAAATGTCTTGCCAACTATTTGATGGATTGCCTTGAAGTTTTGCACATAACTTCTTGTCCTCCTCTGGATCCATTTGGTGATCCATTCAATCTTCACCTAGTGGCATCATCAGGTATTTTAATTTGTCCAATACTTTGGTTTTGACCAAGAACTAAGGACATTTCGAGCAGCCTTAGTTATACTTTGCGTGTTATTTAGCAGTACCACCTAGCTCCAGACTTAGGTTAGTCTTGTTAGAAAGATTGATCATTTCATAAAAACCGTCAGGGTTATTTCGTTTTCATTCCAGGAAGATACTTTCTGATGTTGAGCTTAAACATGTATTTGGATGAATGTGTGGAATATGTATTCATGTTATATGTTTCCAGCATGATTTAAAGGTTCAAACCATGTCGATAATCCTCAAAATATAGTTTTATATATTTAGTTTTATTTCTTTCTGTATTTCTTTTTTTTTTGTCTTGAAGAATCCTTTTTAGCCAATACAGGCTAAAATACAGTACAGCCACTTGACTGTTATAGAACATCTATAACTTTGTAATAACTTTGTGCCCTCTTTTTCGTTTTTAAAATAACATAACAAAATAAAACAATATCCCCACAATATACCGCACTGATCCGTGCAATTTGTTGCTTTGACGTCGGCCCATTGTTGATAGAACTCAGTGTTTTGTGAAGCTGCTCTACAGAGTAGAGAAGCAATCACTTTGCAGTGACATCCCCTCTGGTTTGAATCTGCCTGCTTCTCTCCGTGTTCGACGCGTTAGCTCTGAAACAGAGTCTGCACTCGACTGCCCTCGGAGGGCCTCACGCTTTGATTTCTTGGCAACCTGTTGAGCTGCGTATCGGACGGATATTCAGGAGAGAAGACTCAAGCTTTTACAAAGTTGGTCCTTTACTCAGCCGGCAAGTCTGCCATCGGCTCATTCACGCATTCTCTGGGGGGGGGGTGATGTGTCAAACAGAGGCATGATTGGGGAGCAAGGCATGCAATCTAAATGTCATGAAAAACCTGTTAGCTGATTCATGGAAATTGTACAAGATTTGCTGAAGGGGCAACAAAAAAAAGAAGCTTCGAGCTACAGTTACTCACTTGAGATCAGTTTGAGGTCAATGGAGGATTTTTAAAAAGGTCATCTTAGGCAGCTTTGCTTCTTCTATCAATGTTTTACGACTCGAGGTTTGACACTTTATTAGGCCTGCTACCTGACCCGTTCTAATTTCATCTGAGAGAGAATTTGTCTCTCCTTGTATCTGTCTCCGTCTCCTTCATTATTGTCTCCTTCTTGGTGTCAGACAGACACCCAGCGCAGTGTAAATGTCAGAGCTGTTTGTCCTAAGTGAATTATTAATGATGACACGCTGAAAAGCAATTTGCAGTGCCACAAAATCATGTGTCTGTCAAACAAGATGCAGAATGGAGAAGGCAATGTTATTGAGCGAGAATATGGGGGAGGCAGGGGGGTAATATTTGCACACTTTGTAATAATGTTTTTATTTCATTCAAGCTGGCATATTTGCTTTGCGACAAGGATGTATTCGTTGTCAACTGGGTTTAGGGTGGAGCGCTCATTAAGTGATAAAATGATACACTGCTGCTTGCATTCAGTCTCACACTCTCCCTCCACCCTCACTGGTTTCTCTCTTTGCTCTCCCTCTGCCTGTCCTCCTGCGTTTGGATGGAAAACCTGCAAACTGACACTGTTCATGCCCATCACGGTGATGGAGAGAGATCATGAGTTACCAAGCTGTGTGATGTGTCGAGGACGCTGTCTGAGTTTGACTCAATGTTGCTCTGGGGTGTAGAATGAAGACATTGGAGGGATGGGAAAGAGTTGCAGCAAAGACAGACCGATACAGAGGACAGTGAAATTAAACGCTTTTTTTCTTTTCTTTCCAGACTTTGTTTTGTGTCTGCGAGTGACTTCATTATGCTTGATTGTCGATTAATAGCATTTATATTTTATTGCTCTAATTATGGCAGAGTCATTGTCATCTTTGGTTTTGATGATTAACTCTGAACGCAAAGATTGCTGAAATTAATTAGTGTTTAAAAGTAGTTTTTGTGACCATATACTTTATTGTCATATTGTATTATCACAATGTCCCCAATTCGATTCTGGCTGGAGACCTTTGCATGCCACCCCTCCTTCTCACGGCTCCCATGTACCTGTCAATCTCTGTTGTCACTATCAATAAGGGCAAATGCGCCAGCGGTTTGAACTAAATGCCAACCTCAGCTTGCCAACATTGACAAAAATAACATGCTGATGTTCAGTAAGAATTTTTTTTTTTTATCACAATCCCCATCTTAGTGGAGTGTGTTAGCTTGATACTAGTTGCTAATAAGTGCTAAGCACACAGAGCACAACTGAGTTTGAATGGAATGTGATTGCATCTGCAGACGTTTGGACCAAAACAAAGTATTGGACTCAAATGTTTACCTAATGATGGTGCTAAATGCAAAATAAAGAGATTACCAAAGTGGTTGCATTTCATCCTGAGGGGGATGTAACAATAGCTGTTGAGATATTATCCTCAAACCAATGGTGGCGCTAGAGACACACAAAATCAACAAAGTCATTAGGATTCATCAACTGGGAATCATGATTGTCTTCAGAAAAGATTGTGATAATTCATCTTTGAAAAGTCAAATTGATGGACCAAAAGACTGATGTTGCCGTTTTGTGATTACATTATAAAGTTATGTTAGTTCAGCACCCCCTCACATGTCCTATATTTTGACTCAACACAGAGGATCATCTCCATGTCCCCATTAACAGTTCCCCATTATTTCAGTATCACAGCCCTAAAGGTTACTACCATGCATCTCTGGGCTCTTGGCCTGCTTTGTGACACCAGTCTTGTGGGACTTCTCTATGAAATATGGCCTCCGGTCCTTTCATTTAGCACCACACAACGTCCGCCTGCTCTCTCATTTACGATTGCACATTCACACTCAGATGGGCACACACACACACACACACACACACACACACACACACACACACACACACAGTTGGAGACTAAATGCATATGGTTTGTTGGCACTTATTGCATTTATTATCTGGTTAATAATTGATAAGACGATAGATGTGCTGATAACTCATTTGCTTGATATACTTCCAGCTCTGTGCTGTAATTTTGTTTTTATTTCTGTAAGAAAGCTCTAAAAAGTGTAGTGCATAATTCACAAAAAACATTTTTCTAAGCAGCTGCTTAGAAAACTGCATGGCTTCTCAGAAAAGCAGCACTTTGTGTTGACCTCCCACTCTGCCCTGTGATATTAAACCATTTAGCACAGGAAGCAATGGGACCTGCCAACCTGTACGCATGCACACAGACAAATAAAACAGCCTCATGTAATGATGTTTGCATAGAGAAGTGACACCATTAGCCCCCCTTTTAAAATAGGGACTGGCTACTAGCTAACAGGAGGAAGGAAGGGATTTTGGTCTTTGATTGTGAGCTTGCAAAATGTCAAGGTGTAAATCAGAAATACAATAAAATCACATATTCCACAATATTGGCAAAGTTATAATAATTAATTATTTAATTTCATGATTTACATTACATTACATGTCATTTAGCTGACGCTTTTATCCAAAGCGACTTACAATAAGTGCATTAAACCATGAGTCCAAACTCAGCAAACTCAAGCAAACAAGAATCAAGCAAGTACAATTTCTTCAATAACGTCAAACTACAGAGTACTATCCGTAAGTGCCATTTAAGTGCTACTAAAGTGCCAAACTACATTTAGATAGAAAATACCCACTGAATAAAAAACGTCTTTGAGCTGTATTAGGATGATTTTACCGTTTAAGGACAACCCTTTAATACTTACTTTACTTACATTGCTGTGTATATAAAGAAAGGTGGTGTGTGTGTGTGTGTGTGTGTGTGTGTGTGTGTGTGTGTGTGTGTGTGTGTGTGTATGTGCGTGTGCTCAAACTAATTAGGCTGTCATGTGCTTCTGTCGACATTAAAGTCCTGACACGCTGAAGAGGATGAATGTGTACCCCATCATAGACCTTGAATCCACTCCGGTCCGTTTATGCAAAGCTTCAGATTTAAATATCAAAGATGATTGCGCTGTGCTCTGGCAGTTCAATGCTGTTATCTTATTGGAGCAAATAATACCTTTGTAGTGCAACAGGATTTCAGTCACTGATACTTTCAAGCCAAATGGGCTTATGAGGGATGCCTTAGCGATATTTAATAGCCTTTGTTGGCCCCTATTTTGAGATTACAATTCAGTAGTCGGTTGTGGAGTATGTGGCCAGCATCAAGATACACACATTAGCCGTTGTTGGAGAGTTATGCAGGAAAACAAGCCAAAGACACGCCCGAAGTGTGTGTGCGAGATATTCATCACGTCCACCCCACGCCCCCAAAACCAGAGGGAGCCCAACTGTTGCAGCTGCATGACTTATGTTGCTCCAGAAGGGTAGTAGTTATGACAAATGGGGTGAAGGATGCTGGGTAAGCAAACTGAGTTGTCATCAATATCCACAACCGCTGCTTCAATGTTGTGTCTGTGACCTCTAGTGGAGCTGCTGAGAACTCCCTGCTGCACAGACAGAATCATTCATACATTCATAAGGCAAATGGACTGTGTTTTAGCCTGTGAAGTAGTCATCTGTTTCCATCACGATGTTGTTTCAAATAAATGGGGAAACGTGGCATCAAAATGAAAGGATTTACAAGAGAAGAGGAATAATTTAAAGAGATCTCCTCGAGAATTATCCATGCAGATGCACAATGAGAACAAAAGTGGCGACTCACATATGTAAAGCTCTTTTGGGGTTTAATTTGGCACACGTGAACTCCCCCTACAGGCTGAAACATTGATAAAGAGAAACAGCGGCCGAGACTGCGAACACACAAAGAACTGATGAATCATTCCTCCATTTTATTCATCCCAAGCCAAAGTTTGAATTGATCCTGTGTGTGTTAGATGAGCGTTGTTTTGCCCACCAGAGGCCATTCCTAATCCACGGTCTTAGTGATCCACTGCAGCTTCAGTCGAGTGCTTGTCTGCACTGTATGTTTTCCAGATCAGAGCAGCTGCCACTTAAGAAGCTATTAGGTAATGATGTGGGCAAAGTCTGAAAAAAAGAGTGACAAATCAAGCATACCCAATCTGCAGCTGCTGAGACAGCAGGAATGAGTAAAGTATATCCTCCAGCCCACCGGCCTTCTGGTTATGACTGGCAGGTCCTTCCTTGCACACCTCTGTGATAAATAAAGCTGCCTGTGATGGTATTGATCCGCCTGGCTGCCAGCTTGATTATTAACACTACAAGTTTGAGCCAGATAGATATATGGACCAATGGATTGTTTAATAAAATTTAAAAAAGTAAATAGCTGCAGCACCAATCACTGATAAATCCTTAGGTATGGCTTTTCTTGATTAACCCACCTGATTACTTTCTGTATATCAGGATTGAATGTTTTTTTTTGTTTTTTGTTTTTCTTTATGAAAGAACAGAGAAAATGTTTGTGTTGCTCAAAAGTATTATGACCAGGGCCTCTGTTGGATGGATGGAGAGAGGCAGGTCTGGAAAGTTCTTAAGAAATGCATCATGGGACTGGGGAAGTGAGAAGTGACAGCAGACAGGGGCTGAGGGGCAGACTGAGCTAAATCAAAAACAACTGAGGCAGCCGTTACATAAACATAAATATCATCCTCTTGTTGGAAGTTTATAT
Source organism: Cyclopterus lumpus (assembly GCF_009769545.1). Lineage (NCBI taxonomy): Eukaryota > Metazoa > Chordata > Actinopteri > Perciformes > Cyclopteridae > Cyclopterus > Cyclopterus lumpus. The sequence continues at coordinate 19,218,926 of NC_046969.1, forward strand.
GAACATTTAGAAAGGTGACTAACCACAAAGTTATCAGACAATATAATTAATTGCCAGACAGGCCATGTCCTTTCAATTGGACAAAATACATACTCCAAATATCCAAATAGAAAATGGAAATTGGGAAATTTAAATATTGTAGTACCTCTGGTTGTCACTAGATGGAGATAATTGCTCAGCAATCGTATTTCCCACCAACCTTTACTTTATTCAAAGAAATATGGATCATTATACATAATTTAGGATACATAATGGATACATAATGTGACAGTTTTGTTAGTACACATGCATTAATGTCATACTAATAATCAAAACCGTCATTGGCCTTTTATTAAATATTAGCTTGAAATGTCATCCTCCTGGACTATGACGGAGGTAGCTGCTAAACCTGCCATGACGTTCCATTGTCTGCACAATATATTCCTTCATTAACTGTTTAATTATGTCTTTCGGAAGAGTTTTCTGTATCACATAGCCTTAAGAAACTGATACTAAAAGGTACAATCTTTGATCCAAATATAAACAAAAGTGTTCCCACAATAATATTACAATTGTGTCCCAAAATCAATACAATATTATTTATCAATAATAGATTGGTTTCGTACCATTTCAGAGGTTTCTGCACCTCACAATTATGATTAGGGCATTGATATTTACATTAACTCAACAATGTGCTGTCTCAACCTCCCTGGGCCTCAAAGCTGTGCAAAGCCTGGATGAAAGAATCTCTCAAAGTCATGTAATGGTCAGTGTGCGGCTAGTCCCAAATAATGTGGCAAAATCCTAAAAAAAGATCTCTTTATCTTTCTAAATTAATTGAAAAAGCATCTCAGACAGCCGTATACATGTCAGCGTTTATGTTTGTTTTTTGTTATCTGGTTGATGATTGTGGCGCACCATTCACTGCCCAACTGTTGCATTGACCACTCTGGACTTAAAATATCGCAGAAACCAGGTTAACAACATGCTTGTACCAGAGTCGTTTGCCTGGAGACGACGATGATAACTCAGCCCTCCTTGGGGAACGATGATTTATATAGCTTATTCCATAAAATCTAGGGTTACGGCGACAAATTCACTGGGCTGAGAATAGGGGGGCATGTCAGTTCAGTTGCTAGGAAACAAGTAGGAGGAGGACAACAGTGGAAGGCAGAAATCTGGGTTGGGTCGAGAGAGAGAGAGAGAGAGAGGAGAAGAGGGAGAGGGTAAAACAACTGGATATATATAGAGGAGGGTGAGAGAAAGAGAGAGAGAGAGACATAAAGAGAGCGAGAGAGACAGGCAGATAAGTCGTGCCGCAGGGTAAATATGTTTCATCACATTTCCTGTGGCCGCTGATCAAGGCAATGCAGGAAAGCAGCAGTGCTGCTTATTAGATGCAGTGTTATTGCGGAGAGATGACTATTGTAATTATTCCTGTTTCTATGATCAATGTAAAGGCCAGAAATTCAAATTGTGGTTCTTGTGCAGCTCATCATTAACGCACCCAGACACATGCAGACACACACATGTACTCACGCATACACAAAAGTCCTCTCATGTTCCAACCATTATCATCTCAATGAAGCTAAATATAATCCAATCCCCCGGGCCCTTCATCTCGCCACATCAATAGGTCTGGCTTTGTCGTCCGTCTGTCCTTCGGTTTGCCCCGAGCTTTTCTGTGTCATGTGGGATTCTGCGGTCTGGCCGATGGCACACTGACCCAGCACAGAGGTTATTTTGGGCAACTTGAGGTTTACTTTTTTCTTTTTCTTTTTTTTAACGATTTGAGCATCACATGATGTTAATAAAAGTTCATAAATGAGAACGCAGCACGTGACACATACTGACACTAGTTAGGGAGGTGTTGTTGGAGGTGAATAATATCACAAATGTAATCAAATGTCGTAAAAGTGAGTTTAAATACATATCTAAAAAAAGTATGGTGTTTTTATATGTATCCGTTAGTCAGACGTTCAGCACCAACACATCGGCTGTGCGGATAGTTTTTGTGCTGATGCATCTCTGAACATGTAATCAATTGTGTGACGGCCCGTTTGATTGGTGCTTTCTGGCTCTGAGGCTGCGGACCTGTTTGAAGTAATCAGTGACACACCTGGGCTCGTGGTGCCGCATGCTGTATCAGGCCTGGAGGTCTTCGGGCAGACCGCTTGTGGCTCTTTGGTTCCTTCCTCTTGCTTTTTATAGTACAATACACAAGCAGCGCATTTCCACTCACCCACTCCCGACACTACTGACTTTACAGATTAGTTTGACATGTCTTGATTATGTTGTGCGTTATAAATGACTTTATTTGTCAGTGTGCCACTTTTCTGCAAGCTATGTCAATTGGAACGATGCCTCAGTATTTGCCAAAGTTTTCACACATTTTGCAGCTCATTTCTGGTGTTTTTTGTGGCCAGGGACAAACACACACACACACACCACACACACACACACACACACACACTGCCTTAGAAGTGCACTGGAATCTAAAGGGGTGCATTGCATTGAATTTGCAGGGCCTTTTAGTCCGCACGTATTTAATCATGCAAATAATAACAAGAGCAAATGCAAGAGATGATAATTTCTCATTCTGTTTTCTGTGTCTCAAAAATGTAATCAACCGATATTCTTCAGAGACCTGCGCTGATAGAGAGAGCTAGAGCATCACAGTAGTTCATAATAAATGAACACAACATCTGACTGTGTTAAAACACCAAACACAGAGCAAGAACAGATCTGTGGTCATTACTCCTCAACTTGAAGTTGAATTTGATAAACATTGAGCTCCTCACTAATACGGCACTCTGAAGACATATGGAATATATTTTCATCCGACACTCTCTTTCTCTAATCTTTCTCTTATCTTTTTCTAACTTTTTCAGTGCAGCTCTTCTTCACATTTTTGTGGTGCACTCTTCTGTCATTGGAATTTCTATGCATTATAAGTTAAGGTTTCTCCTCATCACTCACTACACCTGTTGCATTCCTTGCAAACTGTGTGAAGTGCAGCTAGTAAATCCAACAGAATGTGCAGTCAACTGGAGTTATCCTGTACAGTTCTTTGCGCACTCTGTCTTAAATCCATGCAACAGAGAGAATTGCACACAACGTATTACACACAGGTTGAACCTGAGACAATAGTCAAGCTGAGCTTCCAGGCTGTTGTACCGTGAAAGTTGGGACAAATCAAAATGAAAGTTTACTGAATTTTGGACACGTTGAAAACGTGCCCCAACAAAGGTGTTTGGGACCAAAAGATCTCTTGATATTTTGTGCTGCCGAATATTATATAAACTATATATATATATATATATGATGACTTGTCAGATAACATGGCATTGTAAAATTGGGTAAGACAACTTTTTTGCTCACTTTGTTGCTCATATCTCAACAGTATGGGGACTGGACAACATCAACTCTTCCTGGATGTCTTGTTTCCAAACAAAGCCCTCATGCTTCTGGATTGAGAACTATACAACAAACCACATTACCCAGAATCCTTTGGTACAGATTCTAATTTGATAGTTTTCCAACCTCCTAACTTAATGAAATGTAGACTGAAATTGTAATTTTTATTTGAGAATGCGTTCATTTAGAACAGTTATAGTAAGAAAACACTTGGGAGAGAAGCACACTTAAACAATAATGAAACTCTTAAAAATGTTACCTGCACATGTAAAGCCCCTAAACAACTGCGTTCTCCACAATGATGGAAATGTTTTGACAAGTCTTACTCAGGCAGACACACAGATTCCTTATCTGGCATCTCTCTCTCTCTCTCTCGCTCGCTGTAAATAACAGTCTATCATTTTGACTTTGCTCCATTCATTTCATTCCATTGTGTCACCCAAGAAGTACAGATAATAGTGTTTACCTTCATTTTGTCCTCTTAAACATTTTTGTAAGAGCAGATTTTCTTTCAGTGCATGTCTCTTTTATGTTCGGTAGCTCCAAATGTACAGCATGTGTTCAGCACCACACAGTATGTGTGCTGCTGTTCTTGCTGGTGGGCAGTAGGAAACTAAAGTTGTTGATATTTATAGCATTACTCAGCTGCACAATACCTTATAGATGTGTCAAATCCATGTTGCACTAGGTTGCACAAATCCAGACTAATCATACAAACTAACCTGAAACAAAACCCAGCACATGCAAAATCACCAACAGGCTAACTTTGTCAATTAAAGCCGCATTGCGTAAACGTGCACACACAATGAATTGGCCATCGTGGTTGTGTCTGTTATAGTTATAATCTATTTATGGTTTTGCGTGGACGGTAAACGCTACACCATAGCAAAGCGGGGTGAGCTGGATGGAAAGATGTTGGCAGCAAATGTTCACATATGACAACCAAACATGTGTCAAGTGAATTCACAAGTGTGACTGTTCTTTTCCTCAGGGTGAAGAAGCTCATTTAGTTACAGGACGATTAGGCGAAGAGCCTGATAATGACCGGGTTCCAGACATGAGCATGCCAGGTATCTCTATTCTCTCGTTCTATTTTTGAATTAAAATCTTCCTTGTCACCTCAGTCCTGTGTTACTAAGTCCCATTAACGAAGTGGGGACTGTCAACCTGCTGTCACGACAGCAAGTAACCGTGGTAACACTGTGTTCCTTGGCTAGATTTTTTTGCAAGCTAGACATCTCTTCCAGCGAGAAGATTTTCCAACATTAACAACACATCGACAATGTCAAAATGTTGCCACCAACATGTACCTTTAATAGTATAGAAGTATAGACAACACAATACAGAGGAAAGTTTTAGGGCTCCTAAATCCTGAAAGACTTTCTGTTGCTTCCAGGAGGAAGATGTTATTTTTCGTATTTTTCACAGTCCTCTGTTTGCCCGGAAATATGTGTCCCTTGTTAATAATATAATGTTCTTTGTCCTTTATAAGTATCATTTGTAGCTGCAGGAGTCTTATTTTTAACTGGAAATCTAAATTGGGTCACACTTAACTTTAAGCCCCCCTATTTAGCATTGATTAGCATTACAGTATATTATTTAATAAATGGTGTATCACATTATATGGTAGCAGACATAAGAAGATGTGATGCGTTTATTAATGTAACAGTGTTTGTCAGCGATTATAACTTCTATGAAGACTTGCTCAATTTAAACTTGTTGTTGGTTTGATCAAAGCTGCAGTCATTGGTTGATCTGAGCCTTGCAGCAACAACATTGATATTCCCTATTTCAGTTGGGTTAAGTTTTAAATGAGCTTTTTAAAATTCAAAGCATCATCGACAGCAAAAAGACTCTACCAACTTGCTTTCTGTCTCTTTCCAGAAAGAACCCTGGTCCTTCCACCCTAATCATCCCTGTCGCTAACGTCTAATTACCATAATTCACCCCTCACCTCTCAGCCAAGAGAGCCCTGGCCGCTTCGCTCTCTTCTCTTTGCAGAAAACAATGTAATGTTATCACTGCTGCACAGAGGAAGTGGCAGAAGTCACATGTCTATCATCAGCTGATATTGAAATAACAAAAAGCATGTGAAACGTGATCTCTCAACAGTTCTTTGCCTCATAACCGGAGGAGACTGTTACAGGCACATCTTCTGTGTCACTTCTAATGAGGAGATGTCAGAAATCTGTCTGTTATGTGTTCTATTTTTAAAGCACATAATGTATTGGAGCTCTAATGAGTTGGAGGCCACACATCATTGGTCACTGCCTTCGTCATATCACCCGTCAGTGTTAGCGTCTCCTGTGGTTCTTCTTCTCTTTGACTTCTGTTTCCATTAACATCAGTTTACTGGTGAATTTGACTTCACACTGATTCTATCAGCTTGATGCTTTTGAGAATAAAGGCGTTCGTTCAGACATCTAATTCGTGTTTTATACATCTTTTTGGACAGTTGCTCTTTTTCATTAAAAGCAAGCTCAGTAGTTCCTTAAAACCGCTGAGCACTGTAGTTTTTAGCAAATAGCGGGACAGTTGGCGCTATTTTCCTCTAGCGCCACCATGAGGTGCACACCTGTGGTTTTGAGTAAAATATCTCAACTAATGGATAGAGTGCCATACAATGTGATAGATGTACCCATGGTATGTATTTGTCCGAAGACTTTGGTTTATGACCAAATACCTGAAAACTAATGACATTCACTCTCAGTTTCTTTACTTAGAAGTTTGTTTCTCAAAATACTATAAATAAGATTAACATTATTGTTATGAGATTATAAGCATTGCTAATTTTAGCACAAAGCACTGCTGTGCAGAGGAAGAAGCTACTTGAGACTTTGGCTACATGTTAAAAAAATGTTCTAGCCAACTTGTTCATAGAATCGATTAATCATTTCGATTTGCTCTTTTCAAGGGAGTTATTGATGATAAAAGGCACGTAGAATATCAACAGACTCTTCAAGCCAATTCTCTTAATGATTGCTTGATGTACAGTACATTTTCTCAGATCTGACAGATGCAACATTTCAACTCAACCCTTCCACCTTCCACCATCGGTCCCTGCCCCCCCCCCCCCCCCCCCCCCCCCCCCCTTCATTGTGAAAAGCTTTCATCCTCATGAGATATGATCACTTCCAGCCAGCACACAGGGCACAACTCCCCCTCACTATATCAAGCCTCGCAATAGTAGGTTCTGAACACTGTAATTAAGCAAAGATGCTTGCTGCTGTCCTGCTGAGTGTCTTTGCTGGCGCAGGTTTCATTTCATAACAGGTGTTAGCTCCTGCAGACTCGATGTGTGACCCGGATGACCATGTGGGGTGAACAACATCCGAATCAACGGAGGTTACAGGATAGGCGCATGTCGCATTAGGAGACACTGCTGTCTCCTCTCCTTCTGCCTAACAGCGCGGTGGGGAAGGTGGACACTTCTTTCACCAACCCAATGCAGAAAAGATGGATAGAGGATTTTCTTTTCCTCCGTGTGACACGTAGTTGACAGTTTTCTTTTGTTCGCATGGAAAATGCCAAAGTTTTTTTTTTTTTTCGGTCGTCCTACGCACGCAATAATAGTGCTCTTGTGGTAGGTGGTCAATAGAGAAGAGGAGACGGGAGACAGGAGTGATGTGCTCTGAATTACTCAGAGGACTGCTGCTAGTTTATTTAAAGCCCCATGGATCAACCTGCTCTTCTCGCTCAGCGGACTGAGGATGGCTGAAGACGTGACCTGTTGCAGCCTTTCTTTCAGATATTAGTGTTTGGATGGGAATCAAACGCTGTGAAATTAATCCGTTTTTACAGCTTAATTCAAGACGACGGATTGTTAAATAAGGCGGAATTACTTTTTTCTTGGATTTGTGTCCTTTGTTTTACGCAGAGCGCACTTGAAATCGACGAGCGCCTCTAATTGGACCGACTGGAGGTGAATCCGTGAATGTTTTGAACATATTTTGAAGTTGAGGAACACTGAGTTCGGTGTTTCTTCTTTGCAAATAAAACTGATGATGGACTAGAACTGGTCAGGATCTCGCCCCTCCGCCGCTGTCACGCCTAGCGCAGCACCGCGCCCTGCTTTCTAGGAGACTATAACCTCCTTTCCCTCTCCCGTCTCCCCTCCCGACAGAATGGCCCGGTTTGGAGACGACGTCCCGGGCTTGTTGAGCCCGGGTGATGGAGGGTCCGAGCGCAACCGGAACCGCGATGGGGCGGCTATGTCCACAGGTGGCATCTCCCCTGCCTTCAAGCAGACCAAAGCGCAGCGTGCCCGCACCATGGCCTTGTACAACCCCATCCCGGTCAGGGAGAACTGCTTCACCGTCAACAGGTCCCTCTTCATCTTTGGCGAGGACAACGTGGTCAGGAAGTACGCCAAGAAAGTCATTGAGTGGCCATATCCTTTTCTGCTTCATGATGTAAGTGAAGCGGGTAATGTGTGAAATATACAAACGCATTCGTCGGAGATGTGAAAGGAGTCCTGAAGGAGTGAAATTACTAAGGTGGGTAAACTGTGTCACGGTGTAACAAATAAACAAGTGTATCATATTTCCACAAGTTCACACAATTTCACAGAAAACCAGAGTCCTTAAACAGCCACATTCTCTTCGCCCCTATAGTGTCTCTTTCAGCACCATGGACAGCACACACAGGGCAAGACATGATACATTCAACTAACACACACAGACAGTGTGAGATACTCAGTCCATGAGTCATTGAGTGATACATTACTTTTTTGGTGTGTTTATTTAATTGATTCACTCATTTTAATGTAATCCACTACTGGGAATTAGGAATTGAGAAAGTAGAGTATATGACTACTAAATCAGACATTCTTTTTTTTAATTGTTTTATAGGTCAATAATCCAGAAGTGGATATAATTATCTATAGGGTTATGACTCAGGTTTTGACACTCAGCTATTTCTAGACGATATGGAGAAGGGGAGGTGATGTCAATGGAAAGTGGATTAAAAGAAGACAGAAGAGTTTCGCTGTTTATGGTTGTCAATCTTTTCTGTACAAGAAGACCTGCTGTTGCCACAACATTCACTGAATGCAGTGAATACATCAAGCTCAACTAGAGCAGCAATAATCGGCTGATTCATCGAGTAGTCGATGGACAGAAAATGAATCGATAACTTTTATGATATATGATCAATTGTTTTGGTAATTTTTTTCAACTTCTCCAATGTGATGGTTTTCTGTTTTTTTCTGTTTTACATCACTTATAAACTTTATATATTTAAGTTTTAGACTGTCGATCAGACAAAATGCCAACATTGAAGTGTAGCAGCAAACAACTATTTGTGATGTAAAGGTATAATATAATGTCCTGAGCAGAGAATGAAGTCGCTCTCCCTCTTTGTGTGTTGTAATCCGAGCTTCTCTCCTCGCCGTGTTGGTGTAGCCGGGTCGGCTGCACTTGTTTCTCGTGCATTCGCATGTTAGCGTGAACCAATGGCGAGCTCACGGCTGCCGCTCTGCAGTGGCTCATACTGCTATTAATTCTAAGTGTGGCTTTTATCCAAATCTGTGATACAAAACACTTTTATTGATTTTCAAATAATGATGTCACATTAATGATTATTTGGCTACTTGGCTACTTTCTCAAACCTAATGACTCGCTCTTCCATTACTTACTGAAAAGGGGAGCGACTATATTATTATTATTATATATTTCCGCCTGTCGCTGAGGAGGACGACAACACGCAAATGTCCATTGGTGGTGTGTTTGTGCTGCTGCTGTGCAGCTCACCAGGTGTCCGGGCCAGGTGTGGCCTCCTCGCTGCTATTGTTCTGCTCCATTCAACAGCTTCCTGACTGACTGACTGTCCTACTGAAAAAAACAGCAAATAGAATGAGTGGGACTCTATTGTTGATTACTATCTATTGTTGTTTTCTCTGGGCTTGCCCATCTATTGAGGTGATTACAAATAGACACTGGATGAATTTCAGTCAACAGTTGAGGAACAAAGGCTGGAGGTGTGTGTGTGTGTGTGCGTGTGTGTGTGTGTTTGTATGTGTTTGTGTGTGTGTGTGTGTGTGTGTGTGTGTTAGTTATCATATCATATTTCATCTCTAGTGGTTGGGTCATAACCAATAGTGATGGTATAATTGCACCGACAGGCACATCTTCTGTGTCAAGAATACAATTTTAATCCAAATATTATGTGTGCTGCAGTGACCAGAAGGAAAGCAGCCAGACTAAATAACCTCCAGGTTAATGCGCTGTTGTGGAGGGAGTGTCTCATTACACCTAATGAGCTCTCCTGTATCTGATTAACAGACATTAACAGGCATTATATGTAATGATGTCTGATCGCACTGTCATCTACTATTACAACAAGTCATTACTCACTATTATCGTCAGACTATATTACACTGTTTACTAATATGGTTTTGAGGGGAATGATGCTGACCTGAGTCTTTCTGTGATCTGGTTGAGATTAACTGTGATGAGTGGCTCTCCAATACATGTGAATCATGTCTGGAGTGGGAGGATTCATTTACAGTAAATACACGAGTTAGCACAAATGCATTGTTCATATAAAGACATTTAAACGTAAAAGCAATGTTTCTATACTTGTGAGGACCCTCATTGATAGCATGCAATCTTGAGCCCCCTACCTTAATGCCCAGTGGTTGGTTCCTTAAGTATTCAGATCGAATACTTAAGGAAAAATAAAGTACCCTGCATGCAAATTATATTTAGACCTGCAAAGACTGACAACACAAAATTGACATACAATACACTTTTAAACTAATATGGCAAACTTGTTTTCAATTAGTTGCCTATTTTCACTTCCAGCAGTTATGGAGGAACTTTCATTGATCACTTAGTGAGTCCTATATTGACACTTTTTGGGTTTGACCAACTCCTGAGGTAAATTTGTCTCTTAGGCTTCTAAATGCTCATCACAAGTTAGCAGTTTAACCTGATCCCTTAACTTAACATAAACCTATTTATATTCATAACCCTTCCTGTAATAGCCTTTGAAGTAGGGAAAACCACCCTAAAACATTCTCACTTCTTGTTGTCTGAAATGCAAATTATTCACAGAAATAGAAATACAAGAGTACACACACACACACACACACACACACTCTCTCTCTCTCTCACTCTCACTCTCACTCTCTCAGCAGGACATCTCCTAAAGGTCAGCTATGAGTTGGAAAACAACATGCCGCTATCACCTCGCTATAAGAGGATCTTTTTTCTCTGAGTGCTCAATTAACAGCAGATCAATTTAGAAATTATCCAGAGCCAGAGTGTTGTGGGCATATTGCACTTGATATTTACACAAGTACATATTCTCTCTTATGTGTTTTGGAAGAGGTGGTTAAATATGTGTATGCGTACGTCAGCCTACTGTACCTGCCTGAGCTTGTAGTCGATGGAAGGCTGATCAAGGCCTGGCAGGGAAGAGGAAGAGCTAATTAAGTCAACGGCCTGAGATTTGTGCGGCAGGCCTGGTGAGGACTGACAGCTGCTCCTCCTGTCTGATCCCCACTGGGATCCCCCGCAGAGGGAAGTTTCCCATTGAGAAGGTACACCTCTAAATAATTTATATGGATTTAATAGTTTGTTTCATCAGGGCATACAGTAATAACCTTGTGCTTGCTGGTTGTCGGACTTTCAGTTTTTAAATATGAATGGTAGACATTTTAAGTATTAAACAGAACGGCCTACTGTTCTTTTTGAGGACTGTCCGTGGATTTCAAATCCTGGTGAGGCCACACCAGGATTGTAAATCCTTTGCAAATGTCTCTAGAGCCAGCTTTAACCCGAGAAAGACCATTAATTTCCCTCTAAATGGCATCCTTGCATGAAAAACGGAAATGGTCAATTAGTAAGGAAATTACCCTAGTGTTGATATGGCCCTACTCTCATTTATCTCCAATTACAAAAACAGTTTTTCCGCTTACTGCTTGCGTTTTTTTAAAACTTCTTTAATCAGAGCAGATTTTCTTTAGTGAAGAAATTAAACTACTAAATGTGGCCTTGCACTATGCTTAATATGCACTGCTCTCAAATCTGCTTACAGACATGTAATAAAACCAATCCCAAAACATCACATGAAGTATGTCCCACCCTCGCTCTTTAGTGTGAGGACTGTACATCCACCTACTCCCTGAAAGAGAGGTGCATATAAGAGCTAGCTGTGGCTCAGAGTTGACACGGTTTACTTGCAGGGATGCTGCGACTTACTGAACTATGGCCGCATTTATCCTCAGGATTGATCGTCTGGCTCAAGCAGACCACTGAGGTGTGGAGGTGATGTGGAATTGAAGATCGATTGGACAATGTTTGATGCCACAGTCTGTTAAATCCATTCAGTTGACAACATCTTTTGCACCTTGTGCATATTTGAATAACAGCACAGCACTAGAGATGTAAGTCGTAGTCTTTTCATTCCTCAGGAGGAAATAGAGTTAATTTTACTCCAAATGGTGATTACACTCTGGGCCTAAGCGTGTTCACAGATGCACAGGGCCTCGCACTCTGTCTCCGTGTCTATTTTTACACGCATGTTTGAGTAGTCGAGGCAGAGTGCCAGCGTCACTGTGACTCACAGGATTGCTCACGAGACGCCTCACTGCTAAAGCTGGTAGACGATCCATGATCGCCGTCACGCTCCAGAGCAGCGCAGAGGAGGGGAGATGGGTTCTGGTTAAAGACACTTGTTGAGTGTGTAATTTAGGGCGAAGTCTACATTGAATTTTACCACATTACATAGAGAGAATTTATTGAAACGTCTGGAGTCAGGGAATCCAGTCACCGACTCTGCAATCCAGCTCCACGGAACTCTTTAGCATCTTTTTCAGTTCATTGATTTGGTTTTCCTCTTTGCTGTTTTGATTAACTTTCAACGCTTCCATTGCATCGTTGGCTGTGTCATGAGTGCTGTACAGCAGCTAATATCATCACTGACTACCAACGTTACTATTTGTTGTAGTAGTGAAGTTACACAGAGCCGTAACTTCATTATTGGTTAGGCTAACATGGCCCTATGCCAGCGCTGCAGCGAGGCGCATGATGTATAATCTTGCTTGTCAACTCGCCGCAAAGTGAAGGCCCTTTATTAATTTCTTCCGTATGCAGTTCCCAGTTCCTTTTGAACTGAGCATGTTTGCTTTCTATGGTCTGTAATCTTACTTTTCATGGCTGAATACCCTGTGCAGCCCACTTCTCAGGGAATGAGGCGATCAGAACGCAGCCTGTCTGTCCACCGCCATACAGTGGGCAGACCAAGCTAGCAGCTGGTAAATATAGTGGAGCATTCAGCAGCTAAAGATGTAATCTCCTCTCAACTAAATAACTAAAAAGCCAATTTGGTGGAGGAGTTGGCAGAGACAGAAAAATGAAAATGAGAGCTGAAATGAGATTGATTGTTTGACTTTAATTTGTGAGGTTGCCAGAAACACAACTTCAAATAAATGTTGCTTTTTATCTGCTGGATGTGTAAAAGATGCATGTTTCCTGCTTACCCCAAAATGGTCACAACACAAGTTATAGCAGGTTTAAGGTGCTTTTTAGTTCATGTACTCATAGGCAGAACAAGGAGAAGTGTATTTCTTTCTTGAAATATATATTAATGTATCACTTGTAATATTATTTAAGTAATGACCCCACTTTGAAATATTGTACAAAGTCAAGAAAATGTTTCTTTGACAATATTGATAAAGTCTTTTATATGACTGATACTAACCTGTTGTAGCTCTTCAACGTCTGCCATGTAGTGGTGAAAATTATCCTGATATACAGCATAACCATGTAGCCTCAGCATGTGTGTGTGTGTGTGTGTGTGTGTGTGTGTGTGTGTGTGGATGTGTAACCAGAGATAGTTCAGGTGCCCAGTAACCGTCTTGTAGGATTGACTTTTGACTGGAAGAGAACCCTGTTGCCTTGGATACCTCTGTCTTTCTTCTTTAATTTGATCTCTTTCCTCCCTTTTCTTTCCTCTCTCTTTCCTCCGTCTCGCGTTCCCCCTCCTGCTGTTTGTGTTGTATGTGTTTGAGGGAATGCAGGGCGTGGTGAGCGATGCTCGTTATTGTCGGAGGGTGACTCAAAAGAAATATTTTACTTCTCGAAAAAAACAACCCCTCGGCCCGAGACAGTTATTATGCAGTGAAAACACTTTTTGCTATTGGTTCTCACGCTCATCATGTTTTCATGGCTGATGGCTGCTGTGGTTTCGTTTGTCCAAAGGCTCTGTGATCAACTTCCAATCACAGAGTCAAATCTGTGGCTCAGTCTAGTTTTAAGTTAGAATCCCTTCGGGCTGGTGGGAGTAAGATTATATTTGTTTATTTAGCTCACATATCCCTGACTAACCCTGCTGGCTGCAGCTGCTAGTGCAGCATCAATATGTCCGGTGTCAGTCTTATTTGGTCCCATTGCCTCCTCCTCACCCACCGGTTTAGCAAGCTTCTGACACTCTAAATAGCCATCGTCTTCCCTACCACTGATCTCTCGTCATCCCCCTTATCACTTTCTCCGGTTGCATCCCTCTGTTATCGTTGCCTCCTTCTTACTTCCGCTCTCCCTCCCTGTCTCCACTCTGCAGCTTTAAGCTCCCTTCCTTCCTACCTCTTCTGCACATAACCAGCAGAATGGGGACTGCCCACGCAGAACATTAGATAAAGAACACATTGCTGGCTTAGCTCAACCCCAAAGTGGCTGGTGTTGAACTGACAACCAACACAGGTCCCATAGAGCAGGCACTGAAGCTTGTAGTCAGTGACCCTGTTTATGGGATCACGTTTAAGGCCCACCTGATCATCCCTCCTCGATAAGCCCTCTGTGTGTGTGTGTGTGTGTGTGTCAATGTCTGCTGCAGCTGACCTCACATAATGTTTAGCGTGCGTCTGGTTGTGTCTACGGCCCCGAGACTCATAACATGCAGGTTAATTCTGTTTCGTTTCATACAGGGGAATCAATGTTCGCCTGACTATCAATGCTTACATGACATTGTAATTTTCATTTAACTAAATTATTATTTACTTATTCTTCTGTGATTTAGTATGTGGATACTAATCTGTTCTCTCTATTCTAAGAGCATATACTTTCCAGACTGTGTATAAATATCATAGAAAGACTTGTAGTGTCATTTATTACACTATGTACATTTCCTGAACTTCTCTTGTGCTTGGGTGAATAGACCACCTCACTTTTGTCTTTGACGCTATTTTTTTCTGTAAATAATCCATTACTTAAAGGATGAGGCTGGAAATGTACTTTATATTTCTTAATGTCAAAATATTCTATGAAAAGACCAAAACCAACAATGAACTGTTGTCACTAACAAGTGTTTGTTTGTGTATCCAATGCTTATTCCTCTGTGTTTAAACTTCCAATGCGGCTCAAAACCTGTTAAAGTAAGCTCCACTGTTGCACTAGGCAAACCATGTTCCTTCATTACCATGAACATGGGCACTGTATAGTTTATTTTGAGTTGATCCCATTCTGTTGCCGGAAATACTCACTAGTGCATCAGATCTGTGGCTTGAAATAGTCCAGAACAAATGTGCAAATGTGCAAATGAGCAATGTTTGCTAAAAGCTACAGTGTCTGGTTGTTTTAGGAAATTACCAAACCTTTTGTAAAATAAAAGTATATGTTCATGACCTGATTTTATTTTTTATTTTATTTTTTTATTGGAAGTAGGCATCAATTAGACATTTACAGATTCTACTCATTTTAGTTATACATATTTAGAGCAAGAAGTGTAAAAATTTAGGATTAACAACAAAAAAGAGACAGAATTAAACAAAAAACTAAAATAAAACAATGTATAATAGGGAGTGATCTATTCTCTATTGTACATTCATTGATTTATGAAAATAAAATCAGGTCTATGAGGTGTTACGTATGTAACCCATTTTTCCCAATATGCCACAAACTGTTCCAGATTGGAGTTGACAGATGCTGTTATCTTCTCCATGTTGTAAATGTCCATTGATGACCTGATTTTAAAAGATTCCCTTGAACGTCATGGTCTGAGAGCCACAGTCTAACATGTTTGGTTTGGTTCTTTAAAAGGAATTAGTTGCCAATGACACACACATAGAACATCACCAGCCTTGTCCTTTCAAATGAACATATTTTACCAGGCACTCAACATTAGGTCGGTCAAAAGTTCCTTAACTTCGTCCTTCCACTCCATTTGAGTACATGATCCTCACCACCATCATCGCCAACTGCATCGTCTTGGCTCTGGAGCAGCACCTTCCTGGAGAGGACAAAACCCCCATGTCGAAGAGACTCGTGAGTTATTAACGCATTGAAACTTCTGCACGCACGACCACACTTCCCACACTTCCCACTCTTCCCACTCTTCTGTCAAAAGATGAGTCTAAACGGCCTCTGATGGAGCCTGTAGATCCCCACGAAAACCCAAACATGACACCTCCATGCACAGTGCTTCCATTCCAGTTAAGTGTAAGCTAATTATCCCTCTGATTAGCTGCTTTGCTCTTACAGGAGAAGACGGAGCCATACTTCATTGGGATGTTCTGTTTGGAGGCTGGGATCAAGATCATCGCCCTGGGCTTTGTATTCCATAAAGGGTCCTACCTCAGGAATGGATGGAACGTCATGGACTTCATTGTGGTCCTCAGTGGGTGAGTCAAACAGGTTGAGTGTTTGTGTGTGTGTGTGTGTTAGTTATCATATCATATAGCCCGCCAAGAATAAAATACAGCAAGAAACAACGACCACAGCAAAATGTATTTCTTCTCAAAATGTAATTATTGTCATCTGAAGAAAAAAACAGATTATTATGGTTTTATCAAAGAAAACAAAAAAGGTGCTCCTGCCACCAGTGTGCAATACTTTAAATCAGGAGCCATGGCAAACATGAACTCAATTAGTATGTCCATCTATTAAAACTGCACATGCCAAATTGGGTACTTTTTACTGAGGTCCTCAGACCCCAATACATTGGTATCTTTTCGATTCAGAAATTCAAATCTATTGAAATGAATCATGAATAATTGGGTGAGAGAATAAAGTACCTGTAAAATATCAAGTATACCTCTGGAGTCTGTGGACCCCCGTTGGTAGAATAAGGGGTTATGGTTGCCAGTTATTTTAGCTGGTTTGGTTGCTCAAGTTTGACAAACACTTTCTTTGTTGCTTGTTGGTCTTAAATGAATATGAATACCGACTCACTTGATATTTGGTCTTTTTATTTTAATTTCAATGCTGCCAAATTAAAAGGGATCCAAGGCCTGTGAAGAAAAGTAACACAAGGAGTTGGTGTAGGGAGTTATGATCTCATTTC
Source organism: Cyclopterus lumpus (assembly GCF_009769545.1). Lineage (NCBI taxonomy): Eukaryota > Metazoa > Chordata > Actinopteri > Perciformes > Cyclopteridae > Cyclopterus > Cyclopterus lumpus. Next base: position 19,235,603 of record NC_046969.1, read on the forward strand.
CCATTGCAAAATTACACGTTTGGTGTTGGTGAATCGGATTATGAGTTTTAATTATATCATAAATTAGCTTTTTAATAACTGGGTTTCACCTTGACGACAAAATGTTCTTGTTCTTTGTAAAAAATGTTATGCTAAGTTTTCCAAGTCTCATCTGCTATATGTCATACATCACATTATACACATTAACTCCTGTCTTTGGGAGCCTTTTCTTGCATTTGGATGAGATTATTTTCAAAACACACCATAGTTAATCTCCATGTCTCCATAAATGGCATCAGTGTACCCTAAATTATTGTCCTTGTTTGACCACTTCAGGTGTTTACAGTCTGCTCTTCATTTCCTGTTAGAGAAGGACCAGTTGAGGGTCAGGGTTTGATTTCAGATTACATATTCATAAAGATTTCTATGGGCTGTATGGGAATAGTGGCACGACTGTAAATTCACAACTCTCAAGTCATTGAAATGAAAAATGTTTTTAAATGACATCATACTCTCTTTTAATTAGTTATATGCACTCGACGGACAGTTCTTATCGATATATAAATGGGTCACCATGTTCGGATACCTCATTCAGTGTTGAAGTTTTACCTTTTTAATTTACTTTATCTATGTCATTTAATAAATCAAAGGTACTTGAAAATGTACCTTTAGTTGGACTAGTCCAACTAAAGTCTTGCTCTGTCCAAAATAAACAATAGTTTATTGTATAATCAGTAGCAAACTAAAGTGCTAAAGACTCTTTAAAGTATTTACAGATCCATTAAGAGTAGTTTACATCCTAGGGGCACTACATTTCTTGGTTAATTGTAGAAAGTCACATGTATTTAAGCAGTACATTTCGTGAACTAGGTTACTAATAGGCAGGTATTTTTGGAAAAAGGTCTCCTTCACTACAATCTGTTCGCTGTGCACCTTGTTGGATTAACAACCAGCTGAAGTCATACTCCAAGAGGCCGTGTCCTGTTGTGAAGTGGTGAACACTTTGAAACCATCACCTCACTCTGTCCTTAGAGTACATCAATAACATGGTAGTTAAAGGCCCTAAATGCCCTGGGGGGCTTATGTCTACATTAGTCTGTTCTGTGGGGGAAAGGTGTTACGTAAAGGGCATTTTACAGCAGTTACCAGAAAGGTGCCTCACCGTCATAGCAAAAAGAGGAAATGCAGATTAACATCTCTCACGCACACATGCAATCACACACACACACACTCTCACACACACACACACACACACACACACACACACAAACACACACACAGAAATTAAATATTAATCAATTCACAGTGCAGAAGTACAATGGAAGACAGGGTTCTTAGAGAATTCTACATGATTATGGGTGTTAAATAATTGATGAGCCGAGCTCTGGCTTCTTAACGATACTCCACCTGCTGTTGGAGAGAGAAAGGGTGCGACGTTGGAGGAGGAAGGAGGAGGAGAGGAGAGAAAGAGAGAGGGATGACATAAAGAAGAAGTGTTGTGGAAGACGGTAGGAGAGGATATGGCCAGAGCGCCTCCTGTCCCCCTCGCCTGTTGATCAGTTGATGTGATAAAGCAGTTGAGGTCACCCAACCTCGTGGCATGTGACTAAACGACCACAATTAGAAGCTTAATTAAAACACAGTGAGACAGACACATCCTAATGGCTTGTTTTAATCTCACCTGCCTGAATGGGTTCAGAGAAGAATACACCAAGGCTTGTCCAAGGGTGACAGATCCTGCAATCACACATCACCTTTCCGTTAGTGTTGTGTATCGATCAGGAAGTAGGTATTGATGTGTGGGCTTCTCCGGGTACCGAGGTCAGTGTGTGGCGAGGCTAAAGTAATTTGAAACGTCCAAATTAATGCAATCCAATGCATTGCTAATATTTCCCAAAACAGTTTCCAAAAGGAAAATACTCCTTTTTCAAACACAAGCTCAACATGTTCACATAGCAGTAAAATGAAGGCTTTTTTTTTTTTGTAGGTTTAATCTAAGCTACTGATTGTGATTTAAGGAGGAGACATGCTTGACCTGGATGGAATAGCCTTCCAGCTCTCTTTTTATTAATATTCAGCATGATGAAGTGAGCTGCAGATAGATCCCCCTCGAAATTATCATTCTGACGACAGAAAAGACAAATTAATGAAAATGTTCTCGCTCTCCTTCCCTCCCTCTTTCTCTTTAACACACACAGACTATCCAACACACACACGCACATGGACACATTCACTCACCTGCAGGCCGTCACTCAAGGTTTGCAATCTTATTAGAGAGTGAATGAAGATTATGCAGTGGGGGCAAACTGCCTACCCCAAGCGAAGGAGTTCAAGTATCTCGGGGTCTTGTTCACGAGTGAGGGTAAGGTGGAGCGGGAGATCGATAGGCGGATCGGTGCGGCTGCAGCAGTAAAACAGGCGCTGTACCGGTCCGTCTTAGTGAAGAGGGAGCTGAGCCGGAAGGCAAAGCTCTCCATTTACTGGTCGGTCTACGTTCCAACCCTCACCTATGGTCACGAACTCTGGGTCGTGACCGAAAGAACGAGATCTCGGATACAAGCGGCCGAAATGAGCTTCCTCCGTAGGGTGGCCGGGCTCAGCCTTAGAGATAGGGTAAGGAGCTCGGACATCAGGGGGGAGCTTGGAGTCGAGTCGCTGCTCCTTCGTGTCGAAAGGAGTCAGCTGAGGTGGTTCGGGCATCTAGTTAGGATGCCTCCTGGACGCCTCCCATTAGAGGTTTTCCGGGCACGTCCAACTGGTAGGAGGCCCCGGGGAAGACCGAGGACACGCTGGAGGGATTATATCTCCCGGCTGGCCTTGGAACGCCTCGGGATCCCCCAGAATGAGCTGGAAAGTGCTGCGGGTGAGAGGGAAGCCTGGGTCGGCCTGCTGAACCTGCTGCCACCGCGACCCGACCCCGGATAAGCGGGTGATAATGGATGGATGGATGGATGGATGAAGATTATGAGAACTGCTGATAATTTTAGATGAGTCACAGTGCTGTCTATCAGTTAGTAATTAGGAGGCCTCTGCAGACCGGAGGGGTCACAGACTGTGCTACAAATACAGATGCAGACTCTCCAAACCCCCTCCTCACACATGCAGTATGCATGCAAACATGTAACATCCTAAGCATGATGCACAGTATAAACAAATGTTATTCATTTAACATATTTTTGGGGCATTTTCTTGCCTATCTTATGAATCAAATCAGGGACGTTGTGGTCCATGGTTGGTGTGCTAAGCCCTACAGGCCATGGGGCACCCTGACTCAATTTTATTCATATAGTGCAGAATCACAACATTTTCCCAAAGGGTTTTACAATCTACACAACATCAGTGTCTATCCTTACACTGTGTCATCCTTGATTGAAACAAATAATGAAAAACTCCAAAAATATTTAATGGGTGAAAAAGACAAAAACTTAGGAAGAGTGACAGAGGTTTCCCTCTCCCAGAATGGACAGATATTCAATACATAGTGCTATAAACAGTAGATAGAAGCAACAATCGTTTAAATAAAAAGACCACCAGAATGACAATAAGAGTCAGTAACACTTTATAATAAGTATGTTTCTTAGTTTGCTGGCACATTCACATTATTGATTATGAGTATCCAGCTATCACCTGGATTGGTCTACTTAGCTACAAGTGAGGTGACCCGGTGGTGCGTGCCTGTCTCAGGACCTCTAGTTAGTGACTAGCTTGCTCGCTGGCTAGCTAGCTAGATACTCATAATCAATAATGTGTACGTGTCAGCAAACTAAGAAACATACTCAATAATCGTGCCACTGACGGGCATCGACTCCCATCACCTGGCCGGCATTCTTTCTGGCCCGGTTCCACGCTCCCTTTCGACCTAGTTCGGAGTTTTGTGTGTCATTTCTAAATGCTTTGTAAGGCATAACTAGTCCTCACTTTAGTGAGGTCACACAAAATACTTAAGTAACGACTAGTGACTACTTGAATTAATCATGAATTGCAGTATTAAAACACGTTCATAAAGCCCATGTTAACATAGTCCCTAACCATTAGTGCATATCTAAATCATTACATGTATAAATAAATACATGAATAATTTACATTGAAATCGTTTTTTTATAATCATTTACTAACACTACATACATTATCTCATTAATCATCTATATGTCCTTAATAGTTGGTTTGTAATATATATTACTTAATTTACAAATGGGGAATACATCATTTATAAAGTATGAAAACCCAATCATGAAATGCATAATAGTCAAGCTTATTAATCAAGAATAAAACATTTATAACTGTGTTTATGAATTGCATACTAATGAGTGTTCATGTTGGAACAATGCTTTATAAATGATGACTTAAGTGTTTACTCCTACTTAACTAATGCTAAGTAGCGTGTAGTTATTATAAAGTGTTAACTAAGAGTCAAATAAACTGCAGAACTAAAGCATATAAAAACATATATTGTCAAAGATAATGTCAAGAAACTTCAGGCGTCTTGGTGCTCTTGTGCTTTTTTGTGCAAAAACAATATATTTTGTGAATTGGACCTTGAGGCGGTGCAGATAGAGGTTGCAAGAGAAGGCAATTCATGGTGCTATCAGCTTCTGCAATCCGTTCTTTATTTGCCAGTCACTGTGTTATAAAATATATTTCCAGTTCTTTATCAACCCTTGTGGGGTTAAGTGCGCAGAAACCCAGGAAACCGTGAAACGTTCTGGATGTCATTAAAATAATGTTCAGGGGCCACCGGTGATTATTTACCTGGTGGGGCCCCAAACACAGAGGGATTCTGGGTACATCCACAGGTGCAACGTGTCCCTTCAGGCTTGATGAACAGCAAGTAGTCAAACAGGCTCAGACTTGCCAACTACACCGATTACCTGTTCATTACTCATTCCTTCAATTCTATTTCCCTGCAGTAAAACCCATCATCTGTGAAGCTTACAATGTTCAGTGTTGTTGACATTGTCATAGAGGTGTTGATTCAACTCGCATGACTGCACTGAGCGGACTTTTATTAAAGGTTTATATGCTTGAGTCATAGAGGCAGAAACTCTAATTTCTGGAGAATGTTCTCCTTTGGGGGGGCCGAATACGCTCTCACTGTGAGCCTTTCCACAGTGGATACCCCTGACTCACTCAAAATTGTGTTTGGACGTGTAATTATGGAACCATTTCCTAACGTGTCGACGCTTGAGGCCATGACTACTACAGAAAGCTGCCTTGGTGTTTCAAGATGGTCTGTATCACACACACAGTGAGTGGGAGGGACATATGAAAAACAGATTGCCCTTGCTGTTTCCTTAAAGGCTGTTATCTTGCAGCTGAGGACTGTTGGAACTGCAATTCAAATAGCGGGGCTGCAGGTTTTCTCGGGGAATCACGCACGCTTCACCGGTCTGTGACTGCTGCTACATGGCAAGTTGTGAAGGGAAGTCAGAGAAAAGAGGAGGCTGAAACCAGGAACACGTAACAGGAGAGAAACAAAGTAAAGAAAAGACATGAGAGAAGAGATAGAGCTGGAGCAAATGTGTAATCGTATGTACTAATTGGCACTTTGGCAGTCTCATTCGCTGGCAAGCCCTCCATTAGACTGGCAACCGTTGGCAGGGGGCGACGCCCACCGAAGGGTTGTATCACCACTATGTGCCAGACACTTAGAGGGGGATGGGAGAGAGTGGAGGAGAGATGGAGTTAGCTCAGAGGGAGTTCATGAGAGTAAAGATGAAGAGATTGGGAACAAAAGAGCATAAGCATTTTCCTTTTCCCACTTCTGGTGTCCAACGGGTTGTTTTTAGGAACACAGACATTCCTTCTAAGTTAAGATTGCTCTTTTTCTTTTGGAAATTGAATCTCAAGACATTGATTTTGTAAGGCTGATACTGAGTCTGAACACGTCTCAACGGTCTCAATAGTTAATTGTCTTCTCATTGCACTGCATTTTAGTTGGAAAATAGGCAGAAAATGGAACGTTTACTGGTTGTTAAACATACTAAACTTGCGGACCATGAGACAATATTTCCATTTCCAAAATCCTATTAAAAATGCATATTTTTTTGGCATGTTATTATTTCGTATTTAGTGTAGTGAAGACAGGTAATAAGAGGAGAGAGAGATGATATGCAACATAGGTCCCCAGCTGGACTCAAATCAGAGATATTGCAAATGCATAGGCCAAGAGGACACCGGAAAGTGTCTTAATCCTCTCTTCAGCTCCATGTGCTATACGACTGCATGTCTTTTAGCCAAAAGCATCGTCGGACTGTTTGGTCATACAGCTGTTCATCTGTCACACACACACACACACACGCACGCACAGATACTAACCACACACACACACACAGATACACAGATAGACCTGTCGTCTCAGCTCATGATTCCCATCTGTTGTCTTATCGATTGATGAGTTCAGACACAGCGTGATGTGGATATGTCCCTCTGAGCTGTTACCGTGGTGACGAAGGACCCCGCCCCAGGTTAGGCTGTCACTAGCTCCAGTCCTGAGGCTTCTCTGGTCAATGTCTCTACAATTAGACCAGACCAGGATAGACTTGTCTTTTCCTATAGTCTGACGTGGGAATGTGCTGATTCACCTGCTTGTGTGTGTGTGTGTGTGTGTGTGTGTGTGTGTGTGTGTGTGTGTGTGTGTGTGTGTGTGTGTGTGTATGTACAGAAAAAGGAACAGGCAGAGCGTTGGCAACACTTTTCAACATGAACATGTACGTGAATAAGACGAAGACATTCAAATGACATCCTCAGAGTGAAATTGGTGTTTTAGCTGTGATCCTGAATTAAGTGAGTGAATAATGATGATAGGAATTGACAGTCTCACCAGCTCACGCTGTGTCCCTATATGACTCTCTCTCTCTCTCTCTCTCTCTCTCTCTCTCCATGTTTCTCGCCATTATAAAGAGCTGGCTGAGTGGGCCGGGAAACAAAGACTGTGTCAAGGGCCTTTATACAGTCTAGTCTGGGATCTGATCAGTAGATGAGGTGCTACCTGGAGATGAAAGCGGTCCCGCTGTTAACAGGAACTCAGTTCAATTACTAGTGAAAGTTACAGAAAAGGGGTTGAGCAGAAATTCACAGAAACATTTGTCAATTAGGATCTGGCAATTGGTGCTTACAACTCCAATTTCAGGCAGACAACCCTTTGGTTGAGTTCCCTCTGATTTGTTCAAAGACTGAACTAAATACACTCGGAACAGAGTCTTCCCACAATTTACAGATGGAGTTTAGAATGAAATTACTTCTTTCAAAGACAGACAGAGAAGACAGCACTCTACACACCGGGTTGTAAAAAACGTTGTTCACTTCCCAGGGAGACGGGCTGACATGCACACTCTTCACTGGATTCACAACGACATACTGTATGTGACATAAAGTGGGATTACTAGAGATTGAGCTGTGCCAAGAAACCGCGGTATCCGTTATAGCCTCGAACAAGTCAAACGTGGTCTTCCATATGCCAATCAAGGGAGTAGGTTTGATTTCAACATTGGTCGGGAGACATATTACGGGGAAAAATATGTAATCACAGCCGGTAGGTGGCATTTGGACTTGCACCCCTGAATTTTTGGAATTCACAAATAGTTCACTGATAAAAACACATTTACATGTCTAGGGATTATACAAAGAAGGCCAACTCGCTGTCAAATGCTTTAAAAACAGATGGTCTTAAAAGTCTTAATTTGAGTATATATTTTGCAGCCAAATCAAAATGTTTACAGAATATTCAACCTACCTTTCTTTATATTGCGTGTAATACATTTCCCTTTTCTTTGCAGGGCTTGTACAAAGGCAATGAATAAGTCCATGAATATGATATATTAGTTTACAGATGATTATAATCCCCCCATGTCATTGTGGAGGTTGGTTTATGTTTTTTGTTGGTTCCACCTACAGTCTATGGGCGTATCTATGGGTTACACTCATTGTCTTTCTGATTCTTCACAGATAATTTTGTTTGTACAACCTTTAGCGTTTTCGAGAATAAAGCAGCGCCTAGAGTATAAACGCCTCTGGTCATGCTCGGAGCTCGCGTGGCGTCTACGAAGGGTTTTGACGCGCCAATTGCGAGTATAAACAAAGCTTTATTTGTGCTAGGGAGCCATAACTACACCAACTTGTGAGTTAACTACACAAGTTGGTGTAGTTATGGCTCCCTAGCACGGCCAAAACCTTTTTTCTCTGTTTTCTTTTTTTTCTTTAAAAATAATAACTTGTTTCTTGGGCTGAACTAAATAAAACACTTATGTCTTCTGAGAGGCGTCACAATCAACTATCAGTGTTGTTGGCAAGAGAAACGTTCTACACTTTAGATATGGGAATCCCAAGCAGAACTAATTTGGAGAAATTGTTTTTAGCCATTTTATGACATCAGCTAGCACCCCGTATCTTCTCTCTTTACTCGGTTCCAGGCCTTGGATGTATTGGAGCGAGTGCTTCTGACAAGCAGTGAGATTAAATGGATGAGTGTCCAGAGGGCAGCGATGTTAAGTGAATCCGAGATAATTCAAAAGACAGCAGGTAGTTTGAAATATCTCCAGTGTTCAGTGCACCATGATCCAGTGTGCTGAAATATCAGTGGGATAAAATGAGAGTTTAAATGACTACAAGATCACTCCACAATGTAGTGAAAGAAAGAGTCTCTGGTTCAAACTGGTACCAACACAGATATTAAAACCCTTCTTGAGCTGTAATGGTGACATGCTGCCTGGTTCTTGTTCTCTCTTTTTTGTGTCAGAAAATGTCCTTTTTGTGAATTTTGTTGCTCTTTTTTTAAGGAGAAATGTATCTTTCCAAATCTGGCAAGTATACAAAAGTAAAGATCTGGCAAGTATACAAAAGTATTTTAATTTCTCTATAAACCATTTTAAATGAACTTGTATATCCCTTTTGACATTAAAATAATGACATTTAACCCATTTTACATCTTCTCAAACAGTTTTTGCCTGGAGCTTTCAGTGTCCATGTTACAGGCTGTTAGTAAATATCGAGGCGTTTTAGAGGTTGTTTTAGCTCCCTGAAGCCGTTCCTGTCCAGCTGCAGACAGAACCCAACCTTGCACTCCTCATACATCCAGGGAGAGCTTTTATGGCAGAGAATACACCGTTTCTGTGTCAGGCTGGCCTTCTGTCTGTTCTTTTACCAGTGTCCTTCTTTTTGTTTGTGGAGAAAAGGAAAGTGGACTCACTGTCTGGCGCAGGGTGCAAGCGTCGGCGCCAGACAGTGCTCGAGAAGGGTTTTAATCCCTAAACTTAACAGAAATATGGTATGATTTTCTTTAAAGACCCTGGAGTCTGACTTCTCTCATTGTATGATTCATTTCTGTCATACGCATTGTATGTGTTGTAACATCTATTTCACTCGTATCCATCCTGGGACAGGGATCCCTTCTCTGTTGCTCTCCCTCAGGTTTCAACCTTTTTTCACCACGTTAAAGCTTCTTTTTGGGGGAGTTTTTTCTGTACCAGTGCGAGGGTCAACAAGCAATGTGCTGCATTTGGCTTCCATTGTCCACAAGGGACCAACCAGAGATTCAGGCCACTTTTGCTTGGAATTACATTATTCTTCTGCATTGTGTTATTGCTACTTCTTTTGTGAAGGATCAAGAAACGTCTTCTACCTCTGGCGTATGAAATTGAATTTTGGCATTTTACTTTCAACTTATTTGTTTTGCAATGTGTATTTCTAAATATTTAACTCTGTAATTCATCAATGTTCTTGCCCGGCCTGTGATAGGGCTTTTTAATGGAAACATACTGTATGTAGGCAGTGATCATGATATTATGCAACATTTACAATTTTCTCATTGGTTTTGTTTGTGAACTTTTGAGCCCTAGAATGAGTTGGTGTGCCACCGCCAACGACTCGTCTCTCTCTGCACTATACGGAATTAACATCCCTCACTCGCTCGCTCTCTGTCTTTATCTCTCTACCTCCTTTTCCCTCCCCTCTCCCTCTCTCTCTCTTCCAACAGATGGCTAATAAATCATTTACCCAAATAAATTATTCATTCTAGCCAAAGAGCAAACATTTACCTAACTGACACATGAACCAATATGCAGGCTGATACTCAACTGATTCACATAAAGCCAGGCCAGTATCTCAGGCTGTCGATAGAAGGAGCAGTAACATTTGATCTTGCATAACAACTTGAATATCTTGTGTGTGAATGTAGAAGGGTTCAGTGTGTGTGTGTGTGTGTGTGTGCATGTGTGTGTGTTTCAGAAAGAGAGAGAGTAAAAAGGATGAGGGGGGAGGTATAAATGAGAGAGCACACTGTGGGTGGCAGAGAGGCTTATATTAACTAAACCAACCGGAGCAGCACTGTAGGAGTTCCTCCACACAATTCCTTATTCTGTCAAGACAATCCGTTGAACACACCACCCACTGCACTATGGGCCACCAGAGGAGTTATATGAATTCATGGTCCTGCAGAATCACAGGTCTTCATAACACATGAGTGTATGAGAGGTCTGATTGTGTGTTATCGATGCTGAAAATGAGTCAAAACGGATCATTTTATTTTAGGAAAGAAATCTCTAAATCTAGTGTCTCGATTTTTAATGTTCATTTGAGCATAATATTGTATTTTGGACGGACAAGTCAAGTTATCTTGATATTATCAGGCAGAAAGGATTGTTGAGTTGCACAGTGTTATACTGTATTAGTTAATTTCCACATTTTTATCCAGCTCAGCTTCACCAACTCATGGTGTGTGTGTCTCTCCATAGTGCTCATGCTGATACAATCTACTGCAAGTCATGCTGCTGGATTGTTCACATTGACATTAACACATTAATGACTATATACTGTGTGGTATTTAGCTTTTTGTTGAGTGGAAAACCTCCCAGAAGTCAACTGTCCAAGAACTGAGAACAATATATTTTTTTTTACAGCAGATATTTTAACATTTTGACAAAAGTGCAGGTGTAATTGATGATATTGATAATAGCAATAAAAACTATCACAGTGAAAAAGGTTTTCGTAATAAACAGAATCTTGTGAGGCACCACAATTATCCCGTAACCCCTCAGCTGAGAACGAGTGGCGTTCATAGCGCACGCTGTGGAATTGATATCACAGCAACAGGCAGGTGTGCTCATATCATATTAGTTAGCAGCTTGACAGTGACGTGGAGGATAAGTCACAACGTTATCAGTATCACAGCATGACGGTTGTCACAACAGATTAGTCACGCAGCAGCAAGCTGTCACTTCTGCACGGTGTGTCATTGCTTCTCACTTATCATGGCTGACAACTCTGACCAGGGCATCAGCTCAGTTCACTGTGTGTCTCACACAACGCCTGCAGATACGTGCAGGGTGAACAAAGATGTCCTTCTGCGCGACATCTCCCGGTGACTAAAAATGACTTGATTCACTTTGAGGATGCACCAGACATCTTTCCGATGTGTGTTGTCTCTGGGATCAGTTAGGGTGTTCATGAAGTGACTGCCGGGGTTCAATCAATCCAAGACGCTCTCTTCCCCATCAGGCCCAAACTGAAGCTCACATTTTAACCATTGAGGTTAGTTGGCAGAGGAACAAAAGATTGAGAAACTTGGAGAGATGTGAGAACTGTAGGGAATTATAAAAGTGGTTGCTTCTTAAATGTATTTAACACTCATATTAAAACTATCATATTAACGCCTCTGATGCACCAATAAAAAGCGACAAGTAAAACATTGTTTAAAAACCTGACACAGATAGAAGGTCTTTATCATTTGTTTGGGTTTCATTTAATGTTTTAGTCATGATAACAAATTAAATTATCTATGAATATGATATACGTGTTTAATATAAGTTTAATTTACGTAATATTTTTTTAATAAGTGTTTATCACCATACAAAATATACCCAACCTAATATAAATAACAGATTAATTGTCCGACATTAGGGAGAATGGAAACTACAGGGTGGAAATAAACTGTATATATAATATTTCTAATAATGCGTTGTGCTTCCCGTGGCTGATTTACATCTGCCAGTTTGTGTGTCCAACCTTCACCTTCCTTATAGAGGGTGCAACGTCCAGACGGCAGTAGTGTGAAGCATAGCTGTCATAATGATGATTGGAGCGAAGTGCAGGTCACTGGACATTTTGGAAATGCTATTATCTAAATTCATTAAATAATTCTCATTTCTGCCTGGACTGTGTATATGTAAAGTAGTTATTATTATTCTTTGATATAGTATGTCCAGTTCCGGACCACAGCAGCCTGCATTAGATCAGTGTTGGTAAGATTCCACCTGAATTACATTTTAAAAGAGCAATGTATTGCACACACACAGAGTGTGATGTTTTATTTAAGCTTTTTATTTCATGTACCCTTACATATGTTCAATACATGCTGGCTTACAGACCAAATCCAAGTTTAATGAAAAAAGGTATTTGTCATCCTCTTCAGCACCATGGACAGCTCTCAGGGGCTGTGTACATGTACTTGTGCTTCGCTGTAATTTTGGGAAAGTTTATGCATTATTTACACAACCCATATAAACATGTTGTCATACTGGAACATCACATAACAGTGTCAGGACACAGATGAATTCTTTTTTTCCGCATACATGAACACATACAGAGAATATCTTTACATCCAAGCAATCTAAACAATTCATATCTAGCGTGTTTTTGCTTTAACGGTAGCTGATACGGTTCTATTGGCATGACGGTGATACTGACTTCCAGATTGCAGCTCAAGACACAGACACAAAAGAGGCTCAGACTGACGCCCAGCAGCAAACTATTTCTAGCTGTAATGTCTCTTTCTTATTTGCAAGCATACACACTTCCTTGGCTTAAACAAGCAGACAATTAAAATGGCGCTAACATGACCGGAATGAGTCCAGTTGGCCGTTGAGAGCAGAAATCCTCTGAACTGCAAAAGGTCGTTATTAAAAAGCGGGAACCAGGACATCCACTGAATAACAGTGGACTAAATGAGGTAGCCATTTTTAGACCCTCCATCCCTTCGTCTCCATAACAACTAAAGAGCAGCCAGGACTGACTAATGGTCTGAGGAAAGATTGAGATATGGAGGAAGTGGGGGATGAAATGAGGTGGGGAAGAGGCAGCAAAGGGAGCGATTGGGGTAAAAGGAGGGAAGAAGAAAAGTACAAAGAAATAGTTTGTTAGGGGTGGAAATGGAAAAGGGGAGAACATCCACAGGGGCTAGATAGAGGTGTGAAACTCATGAGAATAATCTATTTCTGTATTTGTGTGGATGATGGTGAGCTATATTTAAACTTTCTCTCACCTCATTCTCTCTCTTCCTCTCACACTCCCTCTGCATGTCTTTCTTCTGTTAATTAAATCAGATGACGCTCTGTGCCTCCTCACACTGTAGACGGGACTAATTTTCACCCCTGTGTCACAGCACAACTGGGTCTGTGTGGCTGTTTTTATATGTGTGATATCCAGTATGCCATCATCTTAGAGTAAATTACAGAAATATGTTGTTTTAACATTTTACTGCATCATGTGTTTAAAAGGCTGCACTTTATATAATCTGCCTATCAATTACCTCGAGATGTTCTTGAGTGACTTTCTTTATTTTTAACTTGTGTTTTCATCCATCTATTTGTTTTTCTCTCAGTATGCAACCAAGTGAAGGGGAAATAAATGTGTGTTCAGGTCTGTGGAAAATGGATAAACAGAGTCAAATGTGCCAGTATAATTGGGAAGGAGGTTGTAAAAACAGGTGGATGAAGAGGTAGTGGAGAGGAGAGAGGTTTAGGGATAAAGAGCAGGATATGAGGGTACAGAGAGGAGAGAGAAAAGGGAAGCAGGAGGGCAGACTAATGAGGAAGCAGGGGGGTGGAGGGGAATCACTGTCTTTCTGTTTCATCTGGGAATAGATGAGAGAAAACAAGACACCAAATTAAACTTTTGTAGGACTGAAACTGTGTAGCAGAGAAGAGGTCAGTGTGACTGTGACATTTGTGTGTGTGAGTGTGTGTGTGTGTGTGTGTGTGTGTGTGTGTGTGTGTGTGTGTGTGTCCACGCATATGTTTATCCGCAAGCTTCATGTGTCTCTCGTCTGAGAATGTCTTGCCTTCCCTTGACAGAGCTGCTTTCTGTGTTCTTCTTCTAAATAGCAGTTGTCACAGGCCATTGCATCCTCCCACACACAGCGAAACAGCCAAAAGCCACAAAAAACATCCCTGTTGTTTTCTCTCTGTGTGCTGGGGACCCCACACTCTGTATCTAAGCTCTGCAGCCATCCTCCAATGTGTGTGTGATGGCCCTACTGTGTGTGTGTGTGTGTGTGTGTGTGTGTGTGTGTGTGTGTGTGTGTGAGAGTGAGAGTCCCCTTATTGGCGCCATTCCGTGACAGATTATAAAGCGTAAAATTGTAGCTTTCATGTTCATCTGCAAGACAGTGACAACTCTGCTCTGTGACTGTGTGTGTCTGTTTGTGTGGGTTTGTGTTGTCCTCTGCAGGATCCTGGCCGCTGCAGGGGCACATATGAACATCTCAGTGGACCTGAGGACGCTGAGGGCGGTGCGAGTGCTGCGACCCCTCAAACTGGTCTCAGGCATCCCGAGTAAGTACCACATTACATATCAATATCCTTTTATTGCTAAAGTCAAGAAAATAAAACTCATTGTCTCACTCCCGTTGGTGTATCTCGACCATGGAGACAGTTTTGGCGGCATATTGTCAGGTTTTCAGATATCGCCTCAGAAAATTTAAACCTCCAATCCAATTGAATGTTTGTGAACCTCAGAAAGCAGTTCTTAAGAAAGAAAACTAGAAACTGCCTGCGTGGCACTTGAGAGTGAACCTTTTTCAGTAAGGTCCATTCGTCCATTAGTATACACTTTATAAATAAAGGTTGAATTAATTAATGAATCACCGAAGTCCTCCATTAAATTCCTGGGCAATATTAGTGTGAGATATTATACTAACCAATCGATTCATCTGCTGATTATCTTTGTTATTAATAAAGTGATGGTTTGGTTACTCAAATATCAATGTGTGGAAATGTCCATCACAATTTCTCAGAACCACAGCCAACATCTTCAAGTTTGTTTTGACTGAGCAACAGTCAAAAATCCAAAGATATTCAATTTATCGTCATAGAAAATAAGACAACAAGCAAACATTCATCTCAGAAGCTGGAATCAGTGATTGCTTACTTACATTACTTGAATGATTAATAGATTATCAAAATAGTTAATGGACCATTTTATGTGAATAAATGAATTGAAAAAGCATTTCAGCTCTGCTTGAAAATATATATTCTTTCAATCACTGTATATAGATAGATAGATTTACAGCTATCAAATGTGTGATAGCTGTAAATCTGTTTTCACTTGACCTCACTGTGTGCTCTACTTCTAGGTCTGCAGATAGTCTTGAAGTCGATAATGAAGGCCATGGTTCCTCTGCTGCAGATCGGCCTGCTGCTCTTTTTTGCAATCCTCATGTTCGCCATCATCGGCCTGGAGTTTTACAGCGGCAAACTGCACTACACCTGCACGGCGCAGCCTGGACTACTGGGTACAGACACACTCATTGTACATACAGTATACATCAATATAGATATATATTCGTATAGCCCACAGGTACATGCTGCACATTACATGCAATATATGCATAGTAATGCTTACATGGGCGGATGTATATCTGGACAGGATGTGCACAATATGTACATCTGGGCTCAGTACTTAAAGTGGAAAATAAAAAAAGTTACTCCCCTTATTCACATGTTGCCATGTGTATCGACCAGTAATAGTGATCCTTATTACATTCTGAATTTAACAGTCACTAAAGGATATAGATACAGATATCCCCTCAGAACATTTGTTTTTGACTTAAAAGTATGCAAGTTCAACTATAATGTTGTACCATATTATTAGTTGAATGATTATTTTATATATTTACACATGTCACAGCCTTTGTCTGAAAATTTCATTTGTCTGGCAGTGTTGGCTGTATAAAATCATATTCTATAAATCAAAAGAACAGATTCAGAAAAGCTAAAAAAAAAATTATTTTATTTGTTCACAAATAAAAGAAGGTTATGATGGACTGTTCTCAAATTATTTCTTAAAGGGACAGAAACATTGCATTGATTAATTACAACACCCTTCTATCTAGGATTTCACACAGACAGGAAGTGTGTGTTAGTAACTAGTAAGTTCATTTGTTATAACGTATTTGTACTAATTCAGTGTTCCAGTTCAGATACACACTGGATACTTATTTGTGTTGTTATCCAAAAGTAACATCTTGTTATTACTGTTATTCAGATATGTATTCATCTCAAGCCAAGATCTAATTTAAATTGTTTCAATAACTCTGACACACACAGTGATGGCATAGATATAACAAAAGAGAGCCATTCGTAGAAAGGGCCTGAAATGGTTGTGAATAATTAATAATTGCGAACAGATAAAAGACAAATTGATGAATTGAGAAGCAAACTGCATCAAAGAAAGAAAAGGCAAAGAGTCGAGACTGAGCTCATGCTGTTGTTGTTGTCGTTGTTATTGAGTGTGTATCTACTGTATGTGTGTGTCTATGTGTTGTGTACATAGCTCGTCAGGTGGTAGCGCCGTTGTCATAATTACAAATGCACACACACGTACGCACAATGGCACGCCAGGCTGCACCTGCAGGCTTGATCAAACCAAACTGTCAGTGTTGTCCTGTATAATTAAAAAGAATGCGCTGCTCTACAATAGCTCATTGTGCATTCACAGCTGTCATTAACCTCCATGCTGCTCCTGTCTCACTGAAGCTGTTTGGGCAGTTAGATAACAAGGGAAGTGCGTATTTGCTGTCACTGAATGGCCACGCACCTGTTCTGACAGGCTGCTCCTCTCAGAGGTTTATTTTATCCCTTTTGACTCCAATGCATTCTTCCTGCACATTGTGATGCCTGGCCAGTAAGATATCTTTGAGGCTAAGAATTCTCATTTGTAGAGCAATAATGAAGAGCAGCGTTGCTCACTGGGTACACGGATGGGTTTAAACTGCGCAGTAGGAGGCGTGAGAACAAATTATTAAAATTCTCAAATTATGTGTGAAAATTCTCAAATGTGTGATAGCTTTCAAATGAAATACCGACATTCATTGAACAGGCGAGGTCTGTTTTTCGGTTGTTGGTAACGTTGGTCCTACATACGACGCTTTTCTTCTCTCTATCTATCCACCTTTCAGAAAATGAGACGGTGGACTCCTCCGAGTATGAGGTCCCGTGTGGCGTACGTCGGTGTCCGGCCAAATACACTTGCAGCGATACTTGGATTGGCCCGAATGACGGCATCACTCAGTTTGATAACATCCTGTTTGCTGTTCTCACCGTCTTCCAGTGCATCACCATGGAGGGATGGACCACCGTACTCTACAATGTGAGACATGTACACTCACATGTGCCGCTCATAATGTTGCTCTGAATTGCTACAAAGTATTGAGGTGCAGCAAGTGTTTTGTCACAATTTAAATTATATTAAACCCAAAGAACAGAAGCTGCTTTCGCACACTGATGGGAGCTGACTGGAGGTCTGCGCCCTGCTCTCAGACGGTCTGTGGCTGGAGAACATGGGGTCAGGGTTACTTGGTTGTGGTTTTAGTGTTGAAATTGCAGAGTGCTCTGTTGATTTCTGTTTTGCTCCCAGCTTGTCGTTTTTATTCTATTCATCCTTACAAATGTACAACCTGCTGCAACATGCAGCATAGGCTGAATAGAGATTAGACTGCCCACCTACTAGTTATTAAATATGACACGCTTCAGAATCTTTTAGAAATGTAATCTTGGATTATTGGCTGTGTAAACCTCTGCTATATATTGTGAGAGTGTGAACATGAAGAAGGCAGAAAAATTACATTTTGGCCTCTGTTAACGCATATTTAAATACACAGAACTAACGTGAATCATTTCTTAATGGAAAGTTTAGCAGAAAATTGTCTCCCTGAGCCAAATCACCCCAAAAAATGTTTACTTCTCCATGTTCAAGTAATATATTGGATTATTTGTATATATCATGACCATAGTTGTGTAGTTGCGTCATCCTGAGTGACTGACTGGGTCAGTTATGCTGTTGCTCTGTGGGGAACTGGTTATGCTCAAGGACTTATAGTCCGAGAGCAAAAGCTTGAGGACACATTTTTAATTCTTTGACAGTTATACAGAAAACAGGAAAGCACTGCATCGTGTTCATAATGAGTGTAACAATGTCATTTTCTGCTGTGGAATGACTCTCTGACAGGGATTGAGGTGCTGCAACGTGCTTCATGAGCATCTATGTCAGAGTTAGAGGAGCAGGAAGACACACACACAGGCACACACACACACACACACACACACACACACACACACACACAAACAAACACAAACAGTATGTAGAAAGAAAGGAGAGCAGTGGAAGGCAGTGGCACCATTTGCTAATTTTATATATGTGTTGCCTCCATGACCGTCCAACAAATCAAGTCCAATCATGTCCACCTCTGGTTGAATTACAAGATCCTGTTTCTGCCCGCTTCAAAAATATATCATCAGAGAAGCATTTTTGCAAAACAAAATGCCATTCTTCTCATAAAGGCCTGGACACTTCTGAAATTGGCAAAGAAACGGTATGCATGGATACATTATGACTCTAGTGCAGTGTTGATAACAGTTCCACATTATTTTAGACAAGACTGAAGCATTTTATTAACATATGTGCATTTTTACTGTCATTTACTTTTTGCGAAATATCTCGTATTGCTTCAAGTTGAAAGGAAATATGTTCAGAAGTTTTTTCAGCGTGAGAGTGTTTCTAATTACATTTTTTTTAAATGTTCAAACCGGTAAGGAAATACACTACTCAAGGTCCAAAGTACTCAACAGAAGTTGTGCTGGAATTCAATCAAAAGAAGATTTATTAGCACTAAGACTCCCCCAAGGCCAAAAACAACTGAATGTATCAAAAAAACCTTTGTATGAGCGTAACATTTCAGCGATACCATATGACAAGGATTAGGAAGTCAGAGTGAATTTCACAAGACTGTAGTCTAAAGATTTCTATTATTTGAGCAAGTTTTAATCAGAAGAAGAAGAAGAAGAAAGAAGGATAGACTGGTGTGTACTGTAGGTCATTGTACTATATGCTTGTTGTAAGTACTACTTCTAAAATAATACTTTTCTTGTTTTTGTCAGTTTGTCAGTTGCCAATTATGTGGAAACCAAAAGAAAATCACGGAATTAATCAATAACTTAATTTCTCCTTTCTTCTTTTACCTACGATTTCCGATCTCAGTAAAGCAACAATCATAAGCATACGCTCACACACACACACAATGCTGTGCCAGGGTGTAATTTGCAGTAAGCTGCCGGCTCTTTCAGTTTTTATTGAGATTGATGATGGCAGATGATTTGCCAGGTTGATTGTATTATGTTGTCTGAAGTGATGCTGAATGAGCTTTGCTGATGAACAATCAGCGGGGAGGATGACATGCTGAAAAAGGACTGCTGACTATACAGGCTCACGGACTGAAGTAGAGATGCTGTACTCTGTTCCTACGTTGGCTTCATAAAGTAGCTTTACCTCCACTCCCCTGCAAAGTGGAGATCAATACACATGATGTAGCTGTCCGATGCACTGCCTGCCCTCTGACTTGAACCTTCACCCAAACACCTACACTTGTGTATTTTTGTCAATGGCAGCATGAATCTGCTCCAGGTTGATGTTGATTTTACTGAATTTAGAATTGACTTTGATGTTTTAGACCGACGATGCCTTGGGCCCCAACTGGAACTGGCTCTACTTCGTCCCTCTCATCATCATCGGCTCTTTCTTTGTCCTGAATCTTGTGCTGGGAGTCCTCTCTGGGTAGGTGCACAGCTTCAATTCAGGTTCATTTTAAACTCTTCCAGGTTTCAGCTTTCTGATGTATGTATTTGTTTAGCTCATAGACCAATTATGAAGTAATACACGGTTCTGTGAAGGTGAGGTTATCTGATTGCCTAACTGATAGCCTTCTTCCTCCTGGAGACACCACTACTGTTGCATGTCCTTGATGGCCACGAACTGCCATTATATTCCATACGATAGTGGTCAGTTATTCAAAGTTACCTTGAGGTGGTCTCTTGAAACGTATTGATGATGCACTTTGACTTCATGACTTGATGAAGACATTGTGCTATTTCAGTAGGTGGTATTAAAATCTAAACCAGTTAATTAGTATTACATAAAGGTCAATGGGGGATCCACACTATCAGGATCTCCTCAGTGAGAGATCTCCTTCACCTTGTTCCCTCTCTTCTGCTCTTGTGGTTGAATGAGCAATGACAAGAGTTTAAGACAACATTATATGTTTCCCCCCGGTGATTGTCTCCAGGACTTATCCATGTGACTATAAATCCCTGTACCCTCAATGAATATAAATACGTGATTTTGTTTTTTGTTCTGCAGCGAATTTGCAAAGGAGAGGGAGAGGGTGGAAAACCGCAGGGCCTTCATGAAACTGAGACGCCAACAGCAGATTGAGAGAGAGCTCAACGGCTACCGGGCCTGGATCGACAGAGCAGGTGGCTTTAGTCCCAGTCACGGCTCAGGGAGACCGAGGATGTGGCTCTTGATGAGAAAAGCTAAATCAATACTTCCCTTTAAGCTTTAAGACTAATCCAATCAATTGGTGAACGTATGACTATCTGAGGCAACCTGTTCACAATTGAGATATAGATGTTGTTACAAAAGTATATTTTGTATATCTCTTTCCATCTGAGCCAGCATCAGCTGCTCATTTCTTATCGCTGTCTGACTTTTTGCTTTCCAGAGGAAGTGATGCTCGCAGAGGAGAATAAGAACTCAGGACCCTCAGCCCTCGACGGTAAGTCAGCAACGATCTTTGTTTTCTTCTGGTTTCGTTGTGCACATTTGCCTTTCTGCTATCCTCACTTTGCTTTATCAGTGACTGAATCAGTTTAATGCATTCAAGCATATGCCATGAGAGTCTGCATTATGTATTTGGGTGTGATTTTAGGTTGACACACTACTTTTTTAGAACACAGCAAAACAAAAAAAAAAAGTGTTTTCAAAGAAGTTGAATTACATTTCAATCTGGTTGAAATTATGTTGTCATGCCAGCAACAACCAATGACAATGCCAGTTAGTCAGTTAGTCCACCGCTTTGGTCCAGACTGAAATATCTCAACAACTACTGGTTGGATTGCCAAGAAATATTTTTTCAAATATTCCTGGTTCCCAGAGGATGAATTCTACAGACTGAAGTAAACCTCTTACTTTTCATCTGGGTCAAAATGTTAATTTTTCTCAATATTTTTGGATTCATCACCAAATACCTACAACACCATGACCTTCCCATCAGCCTCAGCAGATACTTACTTGTGTTCATCAGCAAATGCTCAAATGCAAAACTAAAGATTGTGAACATGATAAACATTGTTCCTTGTTTAACATCAGCATCTGTCGTCATAGTAAACAGCCAGGTGAGCATTCCTATCAATGTTAAACAATGTTGTGACCCATCATCAGGCAGCAGTGGCTAGCAGGCGTTGCTGTCACAACTCTTAGCCCTGTCACTGTGAACATGTTAGCATGATGGCTAGCTCCAGCCTCACAGAGCAGCTAGCGAGGTTGAAGTTTCTTAGTGTGCTTGAAATGTCACTGAATTGACGATTGCAACAACAAAAAGCACAGGACAGTATGTTGGTTCAGGACATATTGTATTGAGTGTGGTGCACTTGCAGAGATCATTTTAGTCCGTTGCATCGCTCGACAACTCTCAGTGCCACATAGAGAGATTTAGCACTGATGGTGGTAGACCAGACACTAAACACAGTGCCCCAGAGACAGCCACTGTGCCTGCCCTGACCCTCTAAACTCTACTATGACCTTTCCTCCTCGCTAAACCAGCAGGGCTTTTTATTAAATGTTGATTGATTGGCAGCTCTCAGGAGCCTCCCAGAGTGGAGTACAGGTGGTGCCTATGGTGAGAACCGTCCTCTGTTCTGCTTTCTCCCTCACCAACTTCACCACTTCATTTGTCACACACACACACACACACACACACACACACACACACAGCCACTCAAAATCACACATACGAACACAAAGAGGGTAAATCCTCACTGAAGTATGTTTCTTGTTCAGTATGTTTCTGTCACTGGAAGAACAAAGAAAAGATACAAATAAATTGAATGCAAATCTGTAGTTAAAACAGATAGGGGCTCTAGCTGCTGTGATGGATATACATGCAGAAGCTCTGAAAGCTTTGATTAAAAAGAAAGGAGGCGCACTGCGGTTGCCTAAGCAACCATTGGCCTACGTGTATGTGTGTGTGTGTGTGTGTGTGTGTGTGTGTGTGTGTGTGTGTGTGTGTGTGTGTGTGTGTGTGTGTGTTGACGGGATCCAGTGTTCATGTCAGTGTGTGAAATGGCAGCAATATTGTTTGTGTGTTTAATCAACAGCTTATTAAAAAAAGTACTCATATAAACTGCAAGTAGATTCAGAAATCACAAGGTAGCAGGAAAGTACGAGTGGAGGACACACATTAGTCAGCGAAAAGGTCAAAACATACTCATCACACTCACTACGGCATGTGTGCACTGCACGGCATGTAACCTGATACTGTATGGCAGCCGCTCAAAGAGGAGAAATGCATGGTCTGTCAAGCCGCCTCGGAGCACGTTTTACCATGACGGAGGTCATGACACAGCACTAGAAGGTTTGCATTCTGTTGTTTGGATCATTACACTGCCATTAAATGATAATTTTAATCTAATTCAACTGCAGCATTAAGTTCTTCAACATTCCGTCTCCGCTAACTTCACAGACATTAGCTTGTCATGCAGATGATCCTCGTTGTGATTTTCTGCTTATCATTTGCTTCATCGTTATCTTTATATTACATTTTAACTTTCCACACTTGGATACTGCCTGAGTCGACCTATTAGTGTCTCACAGATGTATGGGTGGTCATGCACAAGGCAGTTTTTTTGGGCCACATTAACGTACTACCAGTAAAAAAGGAAAACATCTATTCACTGAACAAGCACAATGTGATCGAAAGCAAAGATTGCCAAAAAATACAGTGTTTTGTGGCCATGTTGCCCAAAAGTCAGCTTTGTGTCACTGTCCTCCCGCTGTGTTCCCTCTAATTTCACAGAATGTGTTGTTTATACAGTTTGAACATCTTGTTCTGGGGCTCTTTTATGTACAAAACCTGCTGTGTCCGCAGTGTTGAAGAGAGCCACCACCATCAAGAGGAGAGGGATGGATGGGGTGCATCGAGGGCAACCCGGGGAGGAGCAATATGGCGACATGGGTGAGTGGGACTCTGGACAGGCTGATGAATATGAACACATGAAGTGTAAGGCGTTCTCCACTTCGGCAGCTCTGCTGCAGCTGTAGAAGTGTATGTTTGACGTTGTTTGTAAACAGTGTTGGGAGCTCAGTGCAAGATACAGAACATGCTGTTCAAGCCCGGTTCGTTACCTTTCCCTCTCTGTCTCCTTCTCATCCCCGCAGGCATCCCCATGGCCAGAGCGAGTATCAGGAGTGCCAAGCGAGGTCCAACAGCATTTTTCCGCCGCAAGGAGCGTCTCCTGCGCATCTCCATCCGCCGTGTGGTGAAGACACACACGTTCTACTGGACAGTGCTCGGCATCGTGGCTCTCAACACGATGTGTGTGGCCATTGTTCACCACAACCAGCCTCTCTGGCTGTCCAACTTCCTCTGTGAGACACACTTCATTTCAGCAACACCTTGAGGCAGTTGATACACCTTTCTGTTGCCACTCTAAAGCAGTCAATTGGCTTAGAAATGTGTTGCTTTGTTATATAATAGTCTATACAAGTTTCACGATTGAAACCCCTTTTTTTTTCTTGTTGTTCCAGACTATGCAGAGTTCCTGTTCCTCGCTCTGTTTCTGACTGAGATGTTTCTAAAGATGTACAGCTTGGGACCGCGTCTCTACTTCCATTCCTCCTTCAACTGCTTTGACTGCAGCGTCAGTACTCAGTCTCCCTCTCTACATATTGGTTTTCCCAGAAATCCTGCCTGTGTTCTTGAATGATGCAGCATCAGCCCTTGCGTCCTCTGTCTCTGCCTCTGTCTGTCATAGCTGTTGGTATCGACTCATGATGTGTTTTCATGTTCGTCTGTAGGTGATCGTTGGCAGCATCTTTGAAGTGCTGTGGGGTTTCTTCAGGCCCGGCACTTCCTTCGGCATCAGTGTCCTGCGTGCTCTCCGTCTGCTGAGGATCTTCAAGATCACCAAGTTAGTGCCTTCCTAACTCTTCGACATCTGTTGAGATGTTTTGTATTGTTTACATGGAGCATTTTACTGTACTGAAAGATAGCAGTTGTGTTATGTTTGCCATGTTGTTGTGATATGCAGTTTTCTATATTTTACGTTGTGTTAGGGGTGTTTTTTCATTTCTTTAAATGTGGTCTTTTTGTCTAGTTGTATTAATGCAGCAACAACCAAGTGCATCAAACAATAAGATAATACAGTCAAGACAAAACAATAACAAATCAATAAAGCACAAAATACAGACATGTACCTACATACAGTATATAAAAATATACTGTATATATATATATATATATATATATATATATATATATATATATATATATATATATATATGTATATGCCCATGACATTTAAAAATTCCTAACAAAAATAAATCAGCAAAGTGGCATACGTTTACAGTTAGTTTTTAGCATTGTGTTTCTATAACAGACATACAGTATAAAACAAGGGAAGAATAGAAATATGTTCTGTTTTATTCCATCCCCCCTACTTCTTTGTCAAAACCTGCCAACTGCATTACCCACAATGAAATCATTTGTGTGTGTTATGCTATAAGTGTCTGTATCCTATAAACAGAGATGAGGGTCGTGTCTAGATGGCAATCCTCAATTTGCAAAACTCTGGCAAGATGGTACGTTAGGTACGTTTTTGTAAATCTAGACACGACCAGAGATGAAGAGCGGGCTACAGAAATCTGGTGAGCTCGCTCTCTTCTAGCTCTACACCTCCAGATTGTTTTAATTTTCAATCTTCAGCCCCAGCCAATGCTGACTCACTTGAGGTGATTCATTGGACCTCTTTTCCTCCTCAGACCTATTAACAGACTTTGATGTGAACAATCTTTTGAGTATTACATTTTTTTTTGCACTAATGTATTATTTTGTGATTTTCAAGGTATTGGGCGTCTCTGAGAAACTTGGTCGTCTCTCTGATGAACTCCATGAAGTCCATCATCTCCCTCATCTTCCTCCTCTTCCTCTTCATTCTCGTTTTCGCACTCCTTGGCATGCAGCTCTTCGGTGGCAGGTAACAATGAATAGTCGCCCACAGTCGTGCTGTGCGCATCCCTCGGTACGAGTACAGAAATAAAATGAGTCAAGTGAGGAACAACCGGGGCTGAAAATCTAATCCAGCTGGCAAAAAATTATAGAATGTTTTTGTCTCCCACTTGGCTCGTTCTTTCATTTCCTGTGGTTCCAGTAAAGACACATTAACAGACACAAGAACAAAGCTAAAGTCATATTCATTGATCAGTAGATTGGTCTTTATTAACTGCACACAGTTTAGAGGAGAACAGATTGTCGCCGTTGTTTTCCAGCTCGGTCGAGATTTCAGACTTTCTTTGTCACAGCTTTCGTTGCTTGGTTTTCCCCTGATGCCGTTTCTCACAAGCTGTCACTTCAGTAAAGGATGGCCTTGGGTTTGAACTGGCCTCAAGAATACAGAACACAAGAAAGAAAGAAAACATCAGCCGGCCAGTCAGAGAGGAGGATTGATTTCTGTCTGACTGAGGATATCAAAATTAAATAAAAAATTAGACCCAGTTCTGGATCACGGCCAATATGAACCGAGCAGCTAGAGGAGGCTCGGTTTTAAAGCTAGAGCGACGATGTCAATGTAAATGATAATGGGTTCTTTAGGTACCCACGAGTCTCTCGCTTTACAGGCATGCCCACTTTATGTTAATCCCATGCTGTTTGAAGCAGTAAGCCAGCAGTTTTATTTAGCAGTTTCCATAACAGAGGTGCTCACCATCACCCAAACAAAATGCAATTGTTGCTTAACTTTCCAAATGTCAAATGTTTTATCAAATCAGAGGATGGAATTTCTATGGTTTTCCTCAAATATTGGTGTGTTAATGCGGGGTTTTGAAGGGATTTTTATAAATTCTTGAGTAATAAAAATCTGTGTAATTATTGGTATCATCCCCAAAATCGCTGCAACAACTCATGAGACATAAAAGAGAATGGGGATGACCATCACATACTACCATTATAGTGTTCTAAACCCTTCGACACAATTCATTTTAAACTGTTCATTAATTCTTTTTTATATATAATCATTTAGGACTAGAACAACTTGACACACAGTGCTGAATATGATGGATACCACTTCTGTGTACCGTTGACCTGCTGTTATTACTGTTGACCTGCGTTCTCACCCTAAAAGAAAATGTGTCTTTCATATATGTCTTTCTCACAGGTTCATCTTTGAAGACTACACCCCGACAAACTTTGACACTTTTCCTGCAGCCATCATGACAGTCTTTCAGGTCTGGAAATGAACCTGACAATTTAAAGCTCTCGACTTCACACACGTTTAATACAGCCAGTGACGAAGAAACAGGAAATGCTATTTTGAGTCTAACAACCTTCAAGCGGGTGTGCGGTTTATAGCTAAGCTCAACAGTGATGTGCAGGCTAGTTAAGGGGATAATATTCTGTGTGCGTTGTGTGTTTTCTCAGATCCTGACTGGAGAGGACTGGAACGAGGTGATGTACAACGGTATTCGCTCTCAAGGAGGAGTGAAGTCTGGCATGTGGTCCTCCATCTACTTTATAGTGCTCACACTGTTTGGAAACTGTATCCTTTATTCCTCTTTCCTTCCCAATTGTCAAATTCATAAGCAGCATTACTGCTTTCCTTTAAGTATGTGACCGCAACTGTCTACCGTTATTACTAAAGTAAAGGTGCCATCCTTTTATATAATTTTGAATCAATAATTTAGTCAGTCTGTATTATTAGCTTTTTTCTGCTGCACTTTACCCAAGTCCTTAACTCAGCTGTGACCAGACACACTGCTGAATGTCTTCTTGGCCATTGCTGTGGATAACCTTGCTAATGCACAAGAACTTACGAAGGTAATAAAAACGTGAAAATGAAAGAACAAACCTGGTGCAATCTGCTTTTATTCTTGTTAGATTCTGTTACTAAATGCTAAATAGTCCAAATAATCGTACCACCCCACCGTGTCTAGTCCTGCTATCATCTCCTCTCTTTTCCTCTTTTGATCAGGATGAAGAGGAAGCCGAGGCAGCGTTCAACCAGAAGCACGCTCTCCAGAAGGCGAAGGAGGTCGGACCGTTGTCCTCCTTCATGTCTTCAGAGTAAGTGCTGTATGCAGCTTCTTTCCCTGCTTGACCTCCTCCTCTCTTCCCCCTGTCTCCCTCTTCCTCTTCCTCTCCCTCCCTCCTCCCTTCCTCCAGGGATTGTCTATATCGGACTGACCTGCATTACCAACAGGCGACAGCACGAGTTGCTGTAGCCTCTATCAAATGGCGAGTCTATTATTATGTTGCAGTGGATCTGGCTTACTAACCACGCCACGCAGTGATAGTTGGAGGTTAAGGGTCGTCAATACAAAGCTTCAAGTTGTTCACTTAAATGCCACCTAGGATCTGTTGAGAGAATCAGTATTTGATGCTGTACCACTAGAGACTTATTGATACGTCTCTCCTGAAAAGTCTACTATCCCGACTCTGCCTGTCCCCACCCAGCATTGTAATTTGCTCCAAATTGAAGTCTCCATGGTTACTCGCTCTACTCCAGGGTGGGAGGTGCTTATGAGGTTGTCATGGAGACAGGTTTACTTAGTGTCCAAATTAACATGGTGTGTCCATTAAAGTAATATACAAATGGGTTCAACAAAGGATGAATATTGTTGATATTGTAAATAAAGTATGTGCAGGCTCTGATCTGTTGAAGTGTTCTCCCTTGTGGAAATTTTGATAACGTGACCATATTTTCTCAATGCTCAGGATTCCAGCTTGCAGAATAGATTGTGTTTTTTCTCAGGGATTGATTGCACAGTGCCTTATCGTAGGTGGTGGAGGTGCATGTGCATGCACAAGAGTGGGGACCTCTGGCTCTGTATGTACGCTGTGTATTGAGAAACAAGCAGTTTGTTGCATGGGCATGTGGGAGATCTGACAAGAAAAGATTTTATTAACGTGATAATATGCACCTTCTTTCTGTCTATTTCCGTTTCTTTCTTTCTTTCTGGAGGCCTTGCCATTTTTCTAAAACTTGCCAAACATAAATTAAATTAGAACAGAGTAGAAAGTAAAGTAGAGATGTACATTAGTTTTGGTTTATCCAGTTCGGGTCAGAGTCCTGTCAGAGCCCATAGAGAAGACAGAAATACCACAGGGTCATCTGGGCCGGCATCTGTATTCATAGAGGACACTCTGAACTTTAAGGGTCTCTGGTCTCATCGCCGATGTCAGCTATGAAACCCTGGCGGTGCCTGCCCCCGCTGACCTCCAAGAAACTTGCATGACAGCATTTGCTCCCAAAAAAATAAAAGGGATGCAGCATGTTGGAGGCTGATGATAATTTCACTTTGGGAACGCATGCGTCTGGTCAGCATGATCAAAGGAAGAAAAAACGAAATTACACACACATCCCTGCTTTTCGCAGAATAACAAGTGATCCTCCGATTGGGATATTTGGATTTTTCGGTTCAGTGTGTGTCCAGTTTTTCTTCCATTGTGAAGTCTTTAATCCCTAATGCTCTTGAATATTCTGAATATTTTATACTAATATTTTGAAGCTCTGCACATGAATTGCCTCATTTAACTCGACTAGCATGTCCTAAAAGAATGCTAATGTGTGAGTGCTCTGAGTTGAGGGTGGTGTTGAGAGCTGCATCCCAATGTGCTGGTTTTGTTCAAAAGGTATCTAAATATGTACTATTTTCCTGTGTTTTGTTGATGGAGCCCATCTGTGTGTTTTATACCTGTACCCATACCGTAGCTCAGACTGTCTAACATCTCAATCTTACTTAAGGTGTCTTCTTATCAATGTTGCGCTTCCTGTTGATGTTTATGAATGTTGTTTGATTGATTCTATACTGCTCCCATCTTGTTTGTCAATGTGCCGCTTGGCTCCAGCGGAGACACACAGCAAAGCATCCACAGTCAGTTTGAGACCAAATGTATTCATTGCAAGCATTTAAAGAAGGGAAGTGCACAGTGGAAATGTTCTGTTGCAGTCAGAATATATGATGTTGCAACTGAATATTTACTAAGTAATACCGCCGGGTGTATTCTTCTCAATATAACAGTTTTACATATGGATAACAAATCCAGGACAGCTGGTAAATGACATTAACAGTCTACAAACAGTTGTTTTTGATGACTTTGGTCTTTGTGTTTATTGTTGAGGATCGTTCGCTGTGTGTCTCCTGGTCTGTTATGTCTCTACTCACAAAAGCACTAATGTCTTGTTTTCAACCAATCGCTCATTGATAACACGGACCACACAAGAGTCCACGTTCCAGTAAGTAACACTGTCTGTTCAGCTCTCTGAATCTCTCACTAACGCCTGTCTGATTTTCTAAAATGGGTAAATGTCCCAGACTCATCCTTTATAGTCTTCTGTTCATGCTCTGTCCTGTACCTCCAAACTCTCCTACCTTATTTTATTCCACCTTCTTTATATCTATTCCACTGGTTTCATTCTGCATCTTACTCTTTGTGTTATTATGGTAACACCACAACTTCTGGCTTGGTTAATTTATCGCCTAACATCTTCATCAATCCAGTAAATTGCTTCATGCTCTTTGTTGTTTATAAACCACACGGACATCAGACCAAAGTTCTTGTTTGTACATGTACTGTGATATTTATTTTTGGGGGTTTTAATGTATTGATTGCTCATTTACATTTCATAAAACAAAAAGGGAACCTTTATGGAAATTCAGAAACAAATCAGACTTTTGGTAAATACATAGCATGGAAAAATGGTTTCAGACGTGGAAATATCAATACTAGCTAAAATGACTGGCCTCAAACCAAATGAAATACAACATTAGCCTTGGCTTAAACCTTCTTTATGTTAATGTAGCGCTGCATTTACTAAATTGTCTGCTTCTATATGCTGACATTTGGCCTTTTCTTTCTCTTCTTAGCGGAAGCCGGAGGAGGCGGCCCTACCTGTACAGGAAAAGAGCCATCCACCGCAGCCGGCCTACCTACTCCTGCTCCCTGGAGGAGGCCCATGGCAGCATCAGGGAGGGCCGCCCCCGCCCACCCCCACCACTCAACTCCTCTAACTCTTTCATGTCCAGGAGAGAGAGAAGAAAAAGGATGACCATGTCCGTGTGGGAGCAGAGGACCAGCCAGCTGCGGCGACACCGCCAGATGTCCAGCCGAGAGATCCTGTTCAGTGGCCCCAGCGAGGAGAAGGACGGGACCCCTGTTTCAGCCCAGACCCAACAGGGACCTCCCCTGTCACTGCACCGCAAGGCCATGGAGGCCACACAGACTGGGAGTTTGACAGACCCCTTAGACTCCCCATCCAAGAACCAGGCTTCAGGCTCCTCCATGTCGGTGGATACGCCTCTGGATGCCACCCTCTCTGGTGACGTATCTGAACCCCCAGTGGTCCTGGAAACCGAGTTACTGAATGCGACGAACGTTCCCCTTGCTGATGTTTCTGTGTCTGTGGCCATATCAGAGCCTCCCGAATCAGACTCCATCACCGAGAGCGGAAAACTGAATAATCAGAGTCACAACACCGTCAGCAAGCGCCCGAGCCCCAGGTTGAATGGCGAGCGACAACACCGGGCAGTAAAGAAGTTCAGACCACCAGAAAGCTTTGACACACTGACACCTGAGATGGGCGGTCATGGTGGGATCAGGGGAAGGAGGGCGCCGCATCACTGTGATCATCAGAGCGGGGCCAGAAGTCAGGGATCATCATCAAATGGAAGCCACTTGGCGAGTCGCTCGGTCAGCAGAGAGAGGAGGAGAAATCCAGGGAAAGTAGAGGAGAAGGAGGCAGAGACTAAAAAGGAGGAAGAACTGTCCAAACCTGATGAGAGCAGGTGAGACAGACCGACAGCGTGTGGTCGTAGTATTTGTTTGGCTTGGATTTGGTAAACAGGTGAATCAAAGTGAAGAGAGACAAGAATGATTTGAGAAGAGAGGGGAATAAGATGCAGCAAATACTCCCGAGTCAGAGTGATCCCATTTAAATGTTTAATGCCAATGACTTTCAACGACCTGGAGGTGTTATGAAAGTAAAGTATTTGTGTCTGTATTTTCAGACGGAGTGACATGAGTGAGAAAGGAGCCACCGAGCCACCAGACAACCAGAGCCACACTGGTGACCAGTGTCCTCAGACGCAGGAAGAACATCCGCAGCAATCAGACCCGTCTCCTCCTGTCACCCTAGAGAGCAACAAAGACGAGAATGAGACAGACCAGGACCAGGATCAGATCCAGGACAAATCTCAGCTCAGCTCCAGTGTAATCATCGATGTGCCCAACGCTCAGTCATCTCTGGAGCTCTCCACAATTACAGGTATTTGAGAAAAGAAATAGGCCATTCAGTTGCAGAGTCTTGCTTCATTTCATATTTATTCATAGACTGTATATCAGAAGTGATCGTAGTCACAGTGAAGTCACCCATGGGTTTCTGGACTGCCTTTTTTAGTTCTCAAATTCAACGTATTGGTTTTTCGCTGTCACCATCTGGTTTTGTTTACAACTAGAAGTGACATGAGAAGATGAAGCTAAGTACAACCCAACACTGAACAAGACATTTTTAGGGGACCAAAAAGTTACAATGAATTTTCATGAATTAAAAAAACACTACGGTAGTGTTAATTCAGACTTCCAGACTTGACAATGCTGAGGTAGTGACCTGTCAATCACAAGTTAGCCAGGCCCTAAAGCATACCCTGCTTTATTGTCTGTGTTTTTCTAAATGGGACCATAATGTACTAAATTAACATCATGCTGAATTGAAGAAAACTTAGAACTAACAATTATTTATTATGTATTTAAATTTATTCAACCAGGAAAAGCCTCATTGAGATTGAAAATCTCCTTTACAAGAGTGTCCTGGCCAAGACAGCAGTAGCACATTAAACAAAGTTTCAGACATACATCATAAAACAGTGACAGATAATAAAAAAATGAGTAAAACGAAAACTCAGGTCATCATATCCCATTTCACAGACTGTTGTCAATTGAGACCATAGTAACAAATCAGGGAAGAAGTAGGATAATGTTCGCATAGACTTCTATACAATCGTCCAACCAGAGGAGTTGCCCCCTGCTGGCTATTAGAGAGAATGCAAGTTTAAGGCACGTGCGGATTTCCTTCACTTTTCAAGGTTGCATCCACAGCATTGTTTTAGAAGTGATGAGTCACGTTATTGTGGTCAGGCACTGTGGCTAGCGAGATGACGCTTAATGAAGCATTAAAGATTTCCAGCAAATAGGTTTGCAAAGGGACACATTTGTCGAAGCTTCATGTCCACACGAAAAACACCCGTTGGCCAAACAGGCATATTATATATATAGATATATTACAGATGATCTCAAGCATTTGATCTGTGCTGGACTATTGTATTCTGCCCCAGTCGGCTAAATTGTCTTGCATCAAATGTGTATTAATCAATCTGTTTGTCAATAATTGTGTATTATATATATATATCATATGATAATGACAGGAGGGGCAATATTCGTGTTCTAAAACTAGAAAGTGTCAGTGGGCTGTGAATGTACTTGTGAAAATTATTTTGAGGATAGACTTTTTTCGTTTTTATTCAGGAACAATAATTAACATATTAGGGCGTCATCAGTGACGTTAATGGTCTAAAAATATCCCAGGCTCGATACACAGAAAACTTCCTGTTTTACTCGACACAAGCTACAAAGCCTCGGCACAACAAGCAACATCTCTCACCATGGCTCACTGATTCAGTTCACCACTGCTGGGCTCCATCTATTCTCAGTGGGTATTTGCCAGATTTAAATCCCATTTTGAACACAAAGATTGCAACTTTCTCGGCCTCCTTCCTTGTTTGTATCCTCGCTGTATCACCCTCTCATTCTACCCTACTCTGTCCTTACGTCATCATCTTCCTCTTCTGACCTTCTCCAGTCATCAGTAAGGACCCTGAAACCTGTAAATCAGAGAGGGAGGAGGCAGATGAGACAAAGCCAGTCGACCCTGTGAATCCAGACAGCATGTTCATCTTCAAACCTGACAACCCGTAAGTTGTTGCCACGAGGATCCACTTTCTAACCCAGGGGAATGGTGATACTCCAGACATCACAAGGTCTGGGAAGAAATTGCTGCCACGGGGACATTTAATCTCTTTCGATTAGATTCCATCCCTGTTGTTTAAAACTGCTTCCATTATATTTCAGTCCATGAATCTTAATTTCTGCAGACTTTCACACCTGATTATTCTTGAACCATTTCTTTTTAATTTGTTATTGAAGCTGTTTTTTTTCCAAAATGATTAAATGTATTACTTGACAATTAATACAAGAGCCTGGACGACGTTTCATTCTGGGAGTAAAAAATATAAAATAAATACCCACAATTATAAATAACATGTTCCCATTCATATTTATACTATTTCAAGACCCTGCAGCCTCTCACACTCAACCATTTGACAGGTGATGTCAGTTACGTCCCTTAAGGATTCAAGGCTGAAGGCTTTAGGGGGCAGATTGGGATTGGGCCACAGTCTCACTCTTAGTAAATATGGTACCTGACCCCCGCCGTCTGCTCTCCCTCAGGGTGCGCCGAGCGTGTCACTACGTGGTGAACCTCAGGTACTTTGAAATGTCCATCCTGCTGGTCATAGCCGCTAGTAGTATAGCACTGGCTGCTGAGGACCCTGTAGCCACCTCCTCTAACTGGAATAAGGTTTGTGTATTCACATTCATGTACGTATCACAGCTGACCCAGGGACAGCTGTAACATTAAATGACTTAGTAGAAGCCAGAATATTTCTGCTGTTTCCACCATCACCTGAGATAGCAATCATTGTTAATCTGTGCCTTGGGATTCGTTCACACTAAGCAACACTTTAGGAATGAAACTTTCTGTAAAAAAGAATCCCTTAAATTGTTTTGCAATGAACATCTAATGTACTTGATGGGGGGGGGAGGTGTATTGTCGATGAGTGAGGAAATTGCAGTCTGAGGCACACTGGAGCGAGGTTGTTTATAGGAGGAATTAGGCAAATGAACTTGTGTTGTACTGCCATCATACTTAACCACACGATGAGATTGTGTGAAGTAAAATGGTTTCAGATGTCAGGTGAAGAACTCGTGGAGAACACAATTGTGTTATCTGTGTTATATGCTAGATGTGTTTGATTTTCTGATCTGCCTTTTTGACTGTCCTTCTGTAGGTTCTGCGGTATTTTGATTATGTGTTCACCGGAGTCTTCACATTTGAAATGATTATGAAGGTGGGTTACTGTGTAAACGGAATGAAAATGATATGTCAGTATGTGGTGGTCGATTGCAAGAAATTGTGGTGAAACAGAAATGTACCTGTTTCTCTTTAAAAGACAAGACGGTATGATAACCATCAGTTTCAATAGCGCAGTAAACCTCGATGCCGTTGCGACCCTATTCGGGACCCCTCGTCTCCCGTTGTATACGTGGATTGGTTGTGACCAATTTAACTAGAAGATATAAAAGATATGAATTCAAAGTTGGCTTCTCCATCACTGGAAACAACCTTGGAGACGGAAGATTCTTCACGGCACACTCTTGTCTTGTCCTCAGATGATTGACCAGGGTCTGATCCTCCATGATGGCGCCTACTTCAGAGACCTGTGGAACATCCTCGACTTCATCGTCGTGGTGGGAGCGTTGGTGGCCTTCGCCCTCTCGTCAGTAACAGGATTTATTTTAATTAATGTGCCTAAACAGTAATCACAAACATCAGAGTGTGTTTAAATCAGCTGTAAATTACACTTTTCTGCTGTAAATGTTTGTCATCTCCTCCATTTTGTTTCTAACATTATAACTGTTGATATACGTGTGCCTCTTTCCTGTCTTCCTCCCTCTTTGGGTGATGCCCCTGTGGGATTGACCAGCAGCAATGTGATGGGGTAAAAAACACAAAAAGTCTTCCTCTCATAGAATTAATACTAGTATCTATTAATACTATTGTGTCCTTGTGTAACATAAGTAGAATATGCCACATTAAACATAATGTAACGATGCTTGAATAAGGTGGGAAAAACAAATCAAGGAGTGTCTAAAAATGTGATGATTACTAAGCTGCAATGGTGTGATGCTCACATTGTCTGTCTTTGTGTTCAGAAACAACAAAGGGCGGGACATTAAGACCATCAAATCTCTGAGAGTGTTGCGTGTCCTCAGACCACTGAAGACCATCAAGAGACTTCCTAAACTCAAGGTCAAAGGTGTCTTTGATTTCTTGGTGGTGTTTCCATACTTGTATAATTTGTATATTTTTGTCAATATCTGTTATTATGAGCATATTTATATATATTTTTTTTTTTAAAGATATTAAGATGTGACAAAGATCACACCAGTTGTCCAATATACCTTAATTTGTGGTTTTTAGTTCAACTTTAAGAAGACACAGTAAGATTTTGACCACACATCCATCTTGCACGGTAGAGAAGACCTCAAGCCTGTAACTTGGCATTCAAGTCTAAGACGTACGGCAGTCTTTCCATCCGTTCCGCAACCATGTCTTTTTTATATAAGTATATACCTTTACATATTTCTCATCCTAGTATGCACACTGACAGAGACATACCCTGACTCTTAAAGATTCTTCCTCTGAGCCCTGAGAGCAGAGAAAGAATGTGCTGACGGATGAGATAACAAACTATTATGTGAGGATCTCTGAGCATCCAAGACATGCTGTCGGACAAACGTCACGCGTAGTCTGTCCACAAGGAAGAGAGGAGAGGACATACAAAACCGTACAAGTTCATCCATACAGAGGTGGATAATGCTTTAGGTCTGTTTTCAAAATTGACCTAGTGATTTTCAGACAGGAGAAGAAGAAAAAAAAATCAATAAGAGGAGAGGGCAGAGTTCA
Organism: Cyclopterus lumpus; assembly: GCF_009769545.1. Lineage (NCBI taxonomy): Eukaryota > Metazoa > Chordata > Actinopteri > Perciformes > Cyclopteridae > Cyclopterus > Cyclopterus lumpus. The sequence continues at coordinate 19,271,695 of NC_046969.1, forward strand.
AGTGAAGGCAGGGAATAAGCCGCCCTGAGAGGCAGCTGGAGGACTGTCTGAGTGTGCTAACAGGAACTCATTGTGGGATTGCAACTTATAACATGCACACAGAGCTGTGAATGAAAGACTTGTTATATTCACTGGGAGAGGCAACGAAGAACATTAACTTTTTACTAAAAGTGCCACTTGTGGTTTTACATATTTTACGACATTTCCGCTGAAGCCGAGCAGCTGTCTTTAGATTATTTTCTTGCCCTCCAGGCAGCCATTGGTTTTGTTTCAGGCCAGTAAAAATCAAACTGTGAGACGTTAAAAAGATTATTCATTAATGAGCTATGTTGTCAGAAAATTTGATGACAAACCAGAAGCATTGTAAGTAGCAAAGTGTGGTTTAGATTTCTTCTTGCATGAAATCAGTTGTAGCTCAACCTCTAATCTCAGATGTCAGATCTTTACCTGCTTTGACCCCACTTACAACTTTCTTACTGTGTGACGATACCATAAATGGGACACAATGGATAAATAGATAGTTATGTGCATCAAACAATAAACTTCCTTTACTTCATGCTCGCTTGTTGCTGCAGTATGTGCACATCTGCACGGACCCCAATTCCCTGATCTCACCACATTTTTTCCACCTCACTTGTCTCTCTCTTCCAGGCGGTGTTTGACTGTGTGGTGACGTCTCTGAAAAACGTCTTCAACATCCTGATCGTCTATAAGCTTTTTATGTTCATTTTTGCCGTCATTGCCGTGCAGCTCTTCAAGGGAAAGTTTTTTTATTGCAGCGACAGTTCGAAAGACACAGAGAAAGACTGCCAGTAATGTCCTTTTTTATTGCTGCATTCAGATCTATATTCGTTCTTCTTTATTCCTGAATTTTTCTTTCATTTGCTTCAGATGTTATGATCTTTCCACATCCCCTTTCCACAATGAGTTCATATTATTTTTTTGGCTCCATGTCTTCCGATAACTAGACACTTTAGTTAATAAAACAAGTGACAAAATCCTTTCAAATTATATATGATTCTTTATAATTTGGTCTCCTCTTTGTCCACCAGGGGTTACTACATAGACTACAGTAAGGACAAGAAAGAGGTGAAGAGACGAGACTGGAAGAGACACGAGTTTCACTACGACAACGTCATCTGGGCTCTCCTCACTCTCTTCACTGTTTCCACTGGAGAGGGATGGCCTCAGTGAGTGTCCAACTGGAGTCGGTGGACGACTGCTAATTCTTAATATGGTTGAGGAAATTCAACGGTTTTCCCGCGTATCATTTTCCATTCTTAGAGGACTCATTAGCTTTTATGAGTGTCCTAACCTTTCAACAGCTGGCTTATTCTTTGGTAATGGTCAAATCTGACCTTTGATGAAAGAAATATAATATATGTGATTAACTTAACAAAAATGGTGTCATTTATTATCTCACAATATCGTTATACTAATATTTCACTGACAGTGCTTGTGGGTTTGTACTGTTCCAGCCCTCATTAATTAACTGCTGATGTGGAAATAAATGATATCCTCTTCTAAGTAGCAAATGGGCTTTCGATCCCCACCCCAGTGAACAAAAGGTTCTCCCTAAATTAAAAGCTGCTGTAAGTAGCTGTAAGTATGCAAGAGTCTTGATTTTGTGAATGATGTGAAGCAGTTTGATATATTTTCAGTAGGCGTCACAGGGAAATGATTGCTGTCCTTGTCCTGTGTCTGTGTTGCCAAATAGTGACGGTTCTTCTTTGTTGTTGCTGAAGCTGTTAATATCAGTAGTTTCCATTGTGTCTCTCTTCCAGGGTTCTGCAGCACTCAGTGGACGTGACAGAGGAGGACAGAGGTCCGAGCCACGGCAACAGGATGGAGATGTCTATCTTCTACGTCATCTACTTCGTCGTCTTTCCTTTCTTCTTCGTCAACATCTTTGTCGCTCTCATCATCATCACTTTCCAGGAACAGGGTGACAAGATGATGGAGGAGTGCAGCCTGGAAAAAAACGAGGTGAAGGGGCGATTGATGAAGGAACAACTTACAAACATTTTCTCTGTCGCTTGTCTTTTGTTTCATGTGTTTAATGACCCTTAAGCTCCTTTCTAGTCTAATCAGTACTGTTTCCAATCTGTCTCTGTCTCTTTACTTTATCCACAGTATAGATTTACAGTCTATCCTATGAAGCCCAAATAGATAAAATGTAGTCTGAATGTCTTTGTAAATCCATAAATGTTCTTGTTTAAAGCAAACAGAAAATAAGCAGTTTCTTCTGTTTTCCGTATTTCAGAGGGCGTGTATAGACTTTTCCATCGGTGCCAAGCCTCTGACCCGGTACATGCCCCAGAACCGGCACACGTTCCAGTACCGTCTGTGGCATTTTGTGGTGTCGCCCTCTTTTGAGTACACCGTTCTGGCCATGATCGCTCTCAACACCATTGTACTGATGATGAAGGTGAGAATAATGAAGAGAAGACTAGAATGAGAGAACAACAATCGGTGTGACAGTTTCTATCGTTATCTACAGCTGTCGTCTCACTCCTGACGATGACGTGCCATTTGCCACACATCCCAGTTTGCTGATGGGGAAAAAAAACACACCTTCTGTTGTCAGGAACTTGCGACTGTTAACACTTTGGTTTTAAAATAACCCAAGATGTGTCACTCCTCACGGAAAACATGGATGTGTAGATACTGGTGTGTTCTCTTTAGGTGCCACCTCTACACACTGTGATGTTTTCATTTGGATCTGCTCCCTCATCACTTTTATTTTCCCGAACTAGCATTTTCTTCGTCTGTGCTGGTTGTTCAGACAGACAGATGGACAGACAGACAGACCGACAGACAGGCGCAGGGTGACTCAGCCTGTATTAAATATTGATCTATAATATCCAGGGGCTGCTATTTAGCATGACCTCATTAACTGTGGCTGCCGCCTCTAGAGGAATGACTCCTTTTATAGTGCGACAGATGAAAGGTCTGGAGACTGAGGCACTATTTATGGGTCTGGAGGAATCTTCCATCAACCTGTAGGTCAGCAGGGTGCGGGGCTGAAACTCAGTAAACTGGATAGGGAATATTCCGCTTTTTAATCATTCTCATAACACAGACTCCACGTTGTTTAACCCCTGCCGCCTCTCTATTTTCAGTATTACTCTGCCCCGCCGGCATACGAGGCCGTACTGAAGCACCTGAACACAGCTTTCACTGTTCTCTTCTCTGTTGAGTGCGTCCTCAAGATCATGGCCTTCGGCTTTCTGGTGAGAGAAAAGAGCAACACACCGCCAATTTAAGGTCACTCTTTACAATACAAATGGCTCAAAGCATCTTTTCCCATCTCTACAGAACTACTTTCGAGACACGTGGAACATTTTCGACTTCATCACTGTGTTGGGCAGCATCACAGAGATTGTGGTGGACTTGCAGGTAATAAGAAAAACACGATTAAGTATCGACAGAGTGACACTGAAAGAGAGAGCGTTTCTTTTCGACTCTTCTTCTCTGCACAGTTTCCTTTGATTTTAAGTATTTATGTGAACAGTAAGACTGTCTTCCTGTGTATGACAAGCTGACGTCCCACGAGTAAACACCAGTAAACTAGTTTCCTTCCTCTCCCCTTGTGTTCCGACACCAGTTTGTTGATACGTTCAACATGAGTTTCTTGAAGCTGTTCAGAGCAGCTCGTCTGATCAAACTGCTCAGACAAGGTTACACCATCCGGATTCTTCTGTGGACCTTCGTCCAGTCCTTCAAGGCTTTACCCTACGTGTGCCTGCTCATCGCCATGCTCTTCTTCATCTACGCCATCATTGGCATGCAGGTTAGAAAGACACCTGGTAGATCAGCCTCTGTATCTCTATGGAGATGGTGTTTAATATATTACATTTACCATTTTTATGCAGCGTCCCTCAGCATCATAAGTATATTTGTTTTATGGTGAAATATAAACGCTCACCAAAAAAAGCACATGCATAATCGCTGGGCATAACAATAGTTCTGTCATTGTTGTGGATGTGTGTGTACATGTGTGTGAATCAGGTGTTTGGGAACATTAAGCTGAACGAGGAGACTCACATTACGCAGCACAACAACTTCAAGAGCTTCTCTGGTGCTCTGATGCTGCTGTTCAGGTAGGACACCTTGAGATCTTCAGTCCTGATTTTCAAGTAGTTTTGGACTTCATGTTGTTTCTTTTAATAATAATAATAATAATAATGCATTTAATTTATATAGCGCTTTTCATAATACTCAAAGACACTTCACATAATTAAAACATCCTAAAAGCTAAAAATAAATAAATAAGAATAGCTAAAATACAGGTAAAACAAATAAAACAAATAAATAGGGACTTAGAGTCGCTCGGACCCTTTTAGATCAAAACAGACACAATGGTGAGAGCTTTTCCATGATCCGCTTCAGTACTCCAGAACAGTTAGTCTCAGTTAAATTGTGATCCAAACTGCACTTGGTTCGCGAAATAACACATTTCCTTGTAGTGTGAATAATGTTGCCAGGTTATGGTAGTTAAGCTTTGCTTCCTAAGTACCCATGGGGTTACTCACTGTCAAGTGGTGATAGATGCTGCTGGGTACCACTTACCACTTTGCAAATTGCTGTGCAAAACACTCAGAGTTTTAGAAAGCAGAGTGGGTCAAATAATGAAATGGCTATCAAGTCCATTGTTGAGTGTTGAGGTTCAAGTTTGTTCTCATAAGCCGTGAAGATAAACAATGCACATTTTAAACATGACAGGAATCAATCTCTTTGGCTGTGAAATCAAATTATCCATGGCAGAATAACTTGCTGGATGCATTACACTTGCAGTAAAACTAACCTAAAAAACAACTGTATATAGAACAAACATAAAACATAAAGTTTAGTTCAATGCGCTACCAGTCCAAGCTGTGGAGACATTGGTACAGCTGTCTAATTATAAGGCATTCATAGGTCTATGTCTTTTAATTGTAATTTTGTATGTATTTTATTCTATTTAATGTTTTGTACTATCTGGACCTTGAGACTGAAATAATAGTTTGATTGATTGACTGTATAAAACAATGCATAGAGAATATACTGTAAATCTATGAATAACTACTACACAACATGGTCTCACATTTGTAACATTTTAAAGCTGTCTCTGAAGCGAGTGTCTCTGAGTCTCGATGCTTTGACGGCACCGACCAGGCGACAGACGTAACTGTGAATAAACTGTGAGCTAGACTGCTCGAGTCCTAACCCACCCTCCTCCTCCTCCTCCTGGTGTTGTGTAATGTGTGCGTGTCCAGGAGTGCCACAGGGGAGTCATGGCAGGAGATCATGTTGTCTTGTCTCGGGGGACAAAAGTGTGAGACAGACACCTCGCTTTCCTCAGCCGTACCCACGTCCGACCAGGAGGGGGGCTGTGGCTCCGACTTTGCTTATTTCTACTTTGTCTCGTTCATCTTCTTCAGCTCCTTCCTGGTAAGACGGGGAAACTGGAGAGTAAATGACGAATCCATTCTTCAAGCACTTTTTATCCTCATGTGAATAAATGTCATGGCTTCTCTTTTTTCCTTTTCCTTGGTCTCCGGTCCAGATGCTGAACCTGTTTGTGGCTGTGATCATGGATAACTTTGAGTATCTGACCAGAGACTCCTCCATCTTAGGTCCTCACCACCTGGATGAGTTTGTCCGGATCTGGGGGGAGTATGACCGCGCTGCAAGGTCAGTGTCCCGATGCTACACTAACATTTCATGAGAAGTAAAGCTGTACACACACAAATCTCCATAAACAAACATCTGCATATGAATGCAGAATCCGTCGGCAAAGGGCGCGTTCTGGTTTCTGTTTGCAGTCCGTTTGTAGTCCGAGAAGTACCAATCACGTCTGAGCGGACTTCGGTTGAATGCAGGTAAAGTCCATGTGGAGAGCAAAAGAGGCGGAACACATCGGCCGAAATGCAATCTTCAAAAAACATCGGCTATCGTCTGACTCCGATGTAGTTTCCCTATTTAAATGCATTTGCATTCATTTTCAGATATCTTTTTATACAGATAAGCCATTGACGTTGTCTCTTACCTCAAACTCCATTCTGGGGTCTCAAGTTGCTAATCAGACCGTAAACAATGGCTGGCGTACAGAAGACAAAGTCTTGAAGAGGAAGGGAAACCCGAGGTGTATCCATCGTTAGACCGATAGGCTTCGAGATTGTTCACACGGCAATGCTCCAGATTTCATTGATGTCAAATGATGTGTTCTACAGTCATGTAAAAATATTAACAGACTAAAGCCACTCCATACACTTATACACACATGTAGATGGAAGTTTTGGGTTGTCTGTCTAGCACATTTGCTCCTGTACAATATTTGTGCGAAGAAAGTTTGATTTAATACTGTTTATATGTCCTAACATGTTTCATGTAGACCTGATTCCCCCGACACTACAAGGCTTTAATGATGCACAACTAAAGACATGTATGTTCTTTCCAGTGCGAGGCTCCACTATAAGGAGATGTACAAAGTTGTACGCACTATCTCACCTCCCTTGGGCTTTGGAAAGAACTGCCCGCACAGGGTGGCGTGCAAGGTTTGGTTCCCCCATATCTACAAACACCACCCCTCTGCCTCTTTCGTGTGGGATCCTTTCTTAGCTCCTCCTATCCCTCCTTTCCTTCCCTTCACCAGCTGTCACCGCCCTGCTTGACCTTTAGGGGTGTTTTATTCAGGTCAAAGAATGACGACTCTGGGGTTTTAGGGTACTAAGATTCAGGACATCCCTCATTCATGATTAGAATTTTAAAAAGGCACTTACAATTCATACTTTTGATGCAGATGTAGAGCCTGGGGGAGGCCTGTCTCTTTCTACCTTTTGGATCTGGTTTTTAAGATGTTTTTAGTTCTCTCTCACACACATACAATGCTACTCAACGTAAGTATTTGATATTTGTACCAGATCCAGTGAGGCTGTCATTCCTTTGCTCATCATGTTTTCTCCTTTTCCCAGATTTCTATGCCCTGATGGCAGCATAGAAAGAATACAACCTGTTTTATTTTCCCATACTTTACTCCATACTCCTATGTGATACTTTGTTGGAATAATCCTTTCTCTTGTATCTCCTCCATTCTTGTACCTTTTCTTTTACCTTCCACCCACTCCTGTGATCTTTTCCTCCTCCAACTCTTGGGAACACACTCCCCATACTCCTCAATTTCTTCTCCAACATCATCTCTTTCCTCCCTCCCCCTTTTCTTTTCTTTCTCATCCCCATCTTCATGGCTACCTGGCGCCCCCAGTGGTCGTATCCATTACACTGACATGTATGAGATGTTGACCAACATGTCGCCACCTCTAGGCCTGGGCAAGAAATGCCCCTCCAAGTTGGCATATAAGGTAGACTAAACACTAGAACCTAACAGGCTTAATCAATCAGGACAGGCACTGTGAACTCTCATTTTGTGTGTCACACATTGGAAAAACAAAGCATTATTTTTATGTTGGCATATGACCCGGTATTGCTTGTTGAAGTTCAAGTGTTTTTTCATTGGCAGGAGGATAAGTGCTGCAGTGATGATTTGCTTGTTTTGCTTTGCATCTTGGCAGAAGAAAATAAGACGTCATTATCTGTTATCTGATGAAAGAGTCTTGGTGGTGTTTATTTATTGAACCATTTAGAGAACATTAATCAGAAAGTTGTCAAACATCTACATGCTAAATCGTGTCATTTGTAGAAGTTTGCTGTCGAATGTCTTTCTTACATATCTGTTTCTCACATGTACCTGTCTGCATGTGCCTCTTGCAACAGCCCAATGTTACATCTCTGTGTAATATGAAATGCTCTGTATGTGTGTGTTGTTTGTGTGTGTGTTGTTTGTGTGTGTGAGTTTGTGAGCCTGCAGCATGCTCCATCGCAGATGAACACTATACTCTTTCAGCAGTGAGTGTGTTGTTGTATGAGCTTTATCTAATTTTTCTTTTGTAATGATGCTCAGAAAGGTCATGGTCGCTCATTATTTGTTTGAAGCCAGTTGCCCTGAAATCATCATTTGATTATCTAATTACCTCTGTGACATTTATGGAGTAGTGGGTGTTTTTGCTTCGAGCCTTTCTTTTCATTCAAATGTTGTCCGATCTTGCTGATTTAAACTCTAAACAGTTCATTGTCAAATCTGATGGCTAAATTATCGGCAATTTGGAATAGCGGGCTTTGAAAACTATAACGACTAAAACTAATTTGTTATCTCTAAATAATGACAATAGTTCCGTCATTATAAAGACATTGTGACCCACCACAGCCTCTCTGAGCTTCCACGTTTTAATTGTGGCATGTTGTATACTGGTGCGCTGGGTTGTGTCTGACTATGATGCTTTCTCTGCTGCCATCAGAGACTCGTCCTGATGAACATGCCCGTGGACGATGACATGTCCGTTCACTTCACCTCCACCCTCATGGCCCTCATCCGCACCGCCCTGGAGATCAAGATAGCCAGAGGTTAGACCGACGATCAAAACCTTACTGGCACACATTCGTTGTGATGTAAAACTCCTCTAATCACACTTGATGTGTTTTTAAAAAAAAAAAAAATTTCCAGGAGAGGAGGATAGAAATCAGATGGACCTGGACCTGCAGAAGGAGATCGGTGTCATCTGGCCTCATCTCTCTCAGAAGACGTTAGATCTGCTGGTTCCCATTCACAAAGGTCACATCAGACAGTACACTCAATGAAAGGAAACATATACATACATGTTATCTATCATAGCTGTAGTAGGAAGTGGGGTTGTATTTGATCATGTACCCCTGAAGGGTCATGGCAGTGGTCTGATGCTTTCTCCTTTTCCAGCCAGTGACATGACTATTGGGAAGATCTATGCCGCCATGATGATCATGGACTACTACAAGCAGAGCAAGGCCAAGAAGCTCCGACAGCAACTGGAGGAACAGGTGCTTCTCTTTTTTTAATGTTTAGGTGTATTAAGACAATTATCTATTTCAATGTATTCTAAGAAGCACCCAGCAGCCGCTGATGTGCAGTGGTTCTATTGAATAATTATGTTCTTTTCCTTGGTCACCATTCAACAATTACTATTTTGTAATGTTTACCTGTTTGGTTTAAAACTTAGCCTGAGGTCTGTGTGTACTCAGTTTTAATTGTATCCATGTCCACATGTGGTCATTATAGAAGGTTCTGTTTCAATTCCCCATCTACCTCTGTGTGTGTTTATCTCCCCCTATAGAAACATGCGCCGATGTTCCAGCGTATGGATGCCTCCTCTCTGCCTCAAGAAATCCTATGCAATGCCAAATCCCTTTCATTCCTCAGACACAGCGCCGGATCTGCTCTGTAAATATAACACTCACACAGTTATTTATATTGGTTTGTGGGTATTTATGCCGGTAGGATCTGGTCACTGGCGGACTTTTCAGTTGCCTTCTGTTCCTTTATCATCATCAACCAGGATTGACACATGTATGCGGTTACATAATGCACGGTATAATATATAATGTGTGTCCTTCAGAACCAGAGGAGGTTTCTTGGCACTTAGCCCCATCTCTCCACAAGAGATGTTCCTGCAGCCGCTGTCCCGCTCCAGGGAGGAGAAGGAAGAAGAGGAGGACAACGACGACAACTACCGCTCACCCTACCACCCATACCACCACCCACACCCCCACCACCATCATTTACACACACTGGTAACCTGTAGTATTGAGAAAGCTGCATAATGATTTTCATCAACTAGTGACCAGAAGTCCATTAATGGCAATAACCACCCTCTTATTATTAGCTAGTTTCACTACTGCGAGAGAATAAAAAAATAATGTAATTCAAATGTCCACAAGAACGATATGCCTTATCTGTACTGGGATACATTGTTCGTTAATGAACTTTGTTGTTCAACTGTTATCGAGCAACATTATGGAGATTTGGAAATGTGGTCTTTGTGTAGGTACCAGAAGTCTTGGGGTATAACCAAGTGATGCAGCAGGCCAGGCAGGACGCAACAGCTGTTAAATCACCTCAGCGGACGGCATCTATCAGAGCGTCCTCCATGCCCAGATTGGCTGTTGATCCACAGGTAATAAAGAGTCATTACTTTTATTCAAACCGATATTTTAGTAGCTAACAAATATTGTAATAGAACGTGCTTTAAAATCAACAATTGAAATTAATTAAGGAAAAAATGTTATTGTACTTTTGTTGTCTGTATCTGTGTTTTTTATTATGAGAGAGTGTGTTTCTATTAGGGGTAATTCACAGTCACTCATGTGATTCCTTCCTGGTTGTTTGATGTGTGTGTAGCCTGGGATATCAGCAGACAGTAAGCTGATGAAGCGCTCCTTCTCGACCATCGGAAACCAGTGTGTGAACGGCCTCTTGCAGGAGCAGCACTCTCTGGAGAGAGTCAGTCCTGACGGCACATACCGGCCTCGCCAGAGGAGCTACAGAGGTCACTGAGCACACGTGGCATTACATCGCACCTCATACAGTCTGATACATATTCAGAGCAAGATTTAGAAGTCATGGAAATAATTTCCCTCAAATGATATCATTGTACCTGTAATTTATATGGTAAAAAAAATACGGATTTCCCTTTAAACTGCATAAATAAGGATATGTTTAACACTGTGATATCCACAAGGATGTTTTACATGCTCTGACCTTTTTTTTTTGACTAATCTGAAATCTACCCCGCCTCTCAGGTCCTCGAATAAACCACGGAGAAACAAGTAGTCACGAGAGAGGGCGATCTAAGGAACGGCGTCACCTGCTGTCTCCGGACGTGTCCCGCTGCAACTCTGAGGAGCGCAGCCGCGAACCATCGTGTGAACGGAGACGGTCACGTTCTCCTAGCGAAGGGCGCACACAAACCTTACAGAGACAGGTAGGAGTGCAACATGGTCAATTGCACACCAAGGCGCCAGTTTCAGACTCTGTGACCCAAGCTTGTGCTGGTTTGTATCGCACAATGAAATGAGGGCCTTTCTTGTATCTGTGAATCCAGTGAACCACCTGGAAGAAAACCAGCAGGACTCCTGTGCATCATTGTGCTTCTGTTGTTTGCAGGTGAACACATCAGGCAGCCCGGCCCATTCCGCCTCAGTGTCTGGTACTCCTCGTAATCGCCGCCAGCTGCCGCAGACACCGTCTCGCCCGCGACCGTACATCTCCTATTCCCCTCTGGTCTGCCAAGCCCACACCTCTCCCACACCAGCAGCCCCCTCTGAGGATCAGACCCAGCCTCAGGATGGCGCCGGTAGCTCCACGGGGACCGCGTGGAAGGCTGACAAGGAGGGCGGCCCCCTAATTGCACCTCAGGGGTCAACCGGCGGTCAGGTTTCAGGACCTAGCAACCCATCTCCTCATCGCTACATCTCTGAGCCCTACCTACCGTTCCACGAGGGCGTCAGCAGCAGGGTGGCAGGCGACGGGCAGGATACCCTTACTTTTGAGACTGCCGTGGCAACCAGCCTGGGACGGGCCAATGCTATATGCTCCGCTCCTCAGCTCAGACACTCCTGGCAGGTTCCTAACGGGCATTACCGGAAGCACTTGGGCCAAGCGGGTCCAGCTGGAGCCAGCGAGCTGCTAAGTGACCCAGATGAGGACGACCGCTGCTAAGAACCAGAGACAAAGAGAGGCTCCACATGACACCACAAGGCTCTAGCTCCTCTGTGGCTCTAATAACTTGTATTCTCAGTGCCAGTAGCATACCAGGCAGGACTGAACTACACTGCTATTAATCCAGACACTTGGGTGTCTGTCTGCAATGGGTTCTTGTGTTTGTTTGTTTGTGTGTGTGTGTGTGTGTGTGTGTGTGTGTGTGTTTGTTTGTTTGTTTGTTTTAGCTGAAGGGAGGCTGTGTGTGTGTGTGTGTGTGTGTGTGTGTGTGTGTGTGTGTGTGTGTGTGTGTGTGTGTGTGGGGACACGAGAGTGTGTTTGTGTGTGTGTAAGTGTGCTCTCGATGGAGAAAAGTTGCCAAATCAAGAGAACAGCAGAGACTGACTGTACTTTAGTAGATCACAGCAGCAAACTCAAGCATTGCCAAGCTTTCCCTCACAAGTTGATGTTTTGATTGTTTGTTGAACAAAATACGGTGAATCGTCGATCCAAGATGTTCAAACCTCTCTTTGAAACCAAGAAAGTGATCTGAGTGCGTTTTGTGATGATGAACATAGAGGTAGCATGTCAAAATGTAATACAATGAATGTATTTTAGCTTTTGTTTCTTATGTTCAGGTCATTTAAGAGGGTTGCTGTTAGTCTTGATGGTGCCTAGTTTTGAGAGTAGCATTGAAAAAAGGTTTGATTCTGTCGGATTTTGCCAATTTAGACTTCAACATAGTTCCTGTTTACAAGAGTATTCACATGGTTCAAGGGCATTATACAGTCACTAATTAATAGATACAGGGAATCATGTTCGAGACCGTACAGTGAGCAAAACTTCTAGTAACGGTTATTTCTTGGTCCTTATATGAAAACAATGATGGTGTGTACCTTCAACTGGAGCCCGGTGGTGTGAAAATGATTCTGGAGATCTACATAATAAGAGATGTTTTATCTTAGGATACTGGACCACTGAATTTGTAGTATATCACCTTCTGAAAAAATGAAGACGTGCGAAAATCAGAAGGACTAAAAGTGTCTCTCGCAGGTCAGTCAGCATGATATCAAGACAACGAGATCGTCATAAGGACTAGTGGGGATTTCACACAGAACCAGTGTTCTGCATCTATTCTATGAACTATAACGACTTTTGCCTGAGGTACAACCATCTGCAGGACCGGCAAACGGATGTTCATTCTCCACGTTCCTGTGCTGGATGACCGTCGTCGATGTTGTCGTGTCAGAGAGGTGACTAAAGCCATTTTCTTCCGGTACACAGAGCCAGGAGCGTGTCTTCTTCAGGATGCGTTGCCTCCTATGTGATGACGAAAAGTTCATGTCCTTTTTACATGTGATGCAACATGAATGTTTTTTCAAAAGAGGAATAGGTTACCTGCCACATTGTTTCAGTCACATCGAGGCCCATGTATCGATCGGTAAAATGACGCATTATGGTATGGTTCTGTGCTCTAGAGTTATTGTGATTTCCACGTGCATGATCATGGTGACAATGAGAGATGTGGGAGAAGGATGTGTTTTAGGGCTGCCTGGTTGTTCTAATTTTTTTTATGTATCCATGATATTAAATGTGATTTTAAACCACCTCACCAACAGAGTAACGGTGTAACAGCAGGCAGAGAAATGTTCATGTTTTTTTCAGTCCCAGCACTGTCGATATCTTTCCAACTTTCGACCATTTGTAGTTCCCCTTAAATAAGATGTATATTTATATCACGTGCTGTTGTGTTAATGTAATATATGTTCAGTTTGACATGTTTCTGAAATGTGAACACAGGACTTATCTGGACTGAGGATCCACAGGAAAGACAAGGTCACACTGCCCTGTTGGTGTCGCAATCAGGAAGTCCTGGACTGAAAAATATGTATTTTAGCAGAGAATCCACCTTTGAAGTGTGTCGACTATGAAGCTCGATTCATACAGTGTACAGGTTAGGTTAAGGCTTCAGCCTGTCGTTCATAGGACCGTGCTTAACATGTACAATGCAGCCTAGGACTTGACCTAGATATCCGTCTCTGTACAGAACAACCTAATCGGTGCCTGGGGAAGCTCGCCCAAAGAGTTCCCTATCAAGCCTGGATTTCATAGATAAGAGAAGCTTTCTGGTAAATATGTAGTATAAACTGTACAAAATAAATCCATGTTTAATTTATTGCACCGTTTACATTTTATTTGAATAATGATGCCGGTCTACATATCTGTTAAAAGAACCATTAAAGAGAGTTCACTTGTCTTTTTTTGTGCTGACTTATATGACAACCTTTAAATAATATATATGTTAATAATAATCCATTTAATTTATATAGCGCTTTTTAAGATACTCAAAGACACTTTACATGTTACATTTCATACACACAGCTACGGGGAGCAATGTAGGGTTAAGTGTCTTGCTCAAGGACACATCGACTAGGGTGGGGATTGAACTGCCAACCCCCTGATTGAAAGTTGGACCTGCTAACCACTGACCCATAGTCACCCATGTTCTTCTTTTTGCAATATTATTGGGGAAATTCTTGTCTTTATTGTAGATTTGACAACAAAATGATAAACTTCTAGGCCAAGAGAATTGAACTACCTTATATTTAGCAATAGCTGGGTTGTTATGTTTAAAGGGAATTGTGTGGGTATAATGGGCTTTAGAAATTGGATACCAACAGGTGTGTACTGTCTGCAAGCATCCCTCCATTAGTACACTTAAAATGAAGACAAGATCAATTATAATAAGAGATAACTGCACTTGATGGAATTATTCTGCAGGTTTGAGTGTCTTGGAAGCGTAGCAGAGGTGAGGTAGGTGAGATATCTAGTTTGCTGTTGAGAGATCAGGACATGAGCCGAGTGACCGAGATGCCAGTTAGGCCCGGCCCTCTGGTCGAGATGTTCCTCCAGCACCACTTCTTTCTCTGCAGTCCAAACTGGGGACATGATGCCGAGCACATCTTTGCTCTCAGTGCTTTGGTTTCAAGCCTGTTTGTTGATAGTGAAACATGCGGATGGTCTGTTCGGGGAAGTGAGCACACCTCAGCAGTGTTATCTTCACCCCAAAGCAAACGTTCATGGGAGGGACGGAGGAAATGTGACACTTGCGGGTGTGAAAGGTAGGCAAACTTGGGATGAGGTACATTTCTGATGGCTGTGTGTGTGTGTGTGGGGGGGGGGGGGGGGGGGGTAATGAGAGCATTACCTATCCACTTAAGTGTCATTAATAATGTCTCTTTGTCTTGTGTTTGCAGAAGTGGATCTGTTACAGCTGTTGGACATGCAGTCAGACACTCATTACAATATTTCAACCACAGAAGATGACCGAGGATGTCCAGCATATCAGATCGGACAATACGCCACACTGTCCCTACCAACAGCTACAGTATTCGGCCCTCTGTAAGTATTATTAATTAGACTCGACACAGGAGCTAATGTAAAAACCTACTGCATTACTTCTCAGGGGACATTTTACGTGAGTAAATAGGGTTTGTTTTCATGTAGTCAACAGGAGAACAGGGAGCTGTGTCATCTCAGGCCCACTCCACTTCACGCCCACCTAAACTATACTCATCTGCTATATACTAATCCTACTTACTTGCAGCCGACCAATCTTATATCACCAGTCTAAATAAAACTTTATTCTTTTTGAACAAAAAACATGTGTCAATATTGTTATTTATTGTACATTGCTCATGAATATATCCATGATTCAAATTCATGCCATGTGTTCAAAATCAAACATTTTAAAATACTAATAATTTTACTCACTAAATCTAGTTTGTTTGTACTGCTAATCTATATGTTTTGCTCCAAAGGGTTTCTCACTTCCACAGAGGTGATGGCAAACCTGTTTATCTAGGAGGGTTTTTTCTTTCCACGGTGTGTAGGTTTGAAAGGATTTATCTAAAGGCTTCGGTGTTAAACTTGACCTTGGCTGTTGACACACTAATGCCACGACGTCTGAATCTGTCGGCTTTGTGACAGTTTACATTCACATGTGAAGCGGCGCTCTTCAGTCTCCTCTGTGACGCCACTTCTGTGGATTTAAAATCTACACTGTCTTGTATTCTCATCTACGCTGTCCATGTCCAGTGAAGGAGCAGAGAGGGTAAATGTGCACGTGAGCGCGCGTACGTGAGTGTGTGTGGGAGAGTCTTCTGTACGTGTACATTTACTTGTGAATGTGCTCACGTTTACATGACAGTTTTCCAGAGGAGCTGAGTGTGCTGATGCGTCTGCGTCTGGGTCAACGTCGGTCCGAGGAGACGCCGCTGTTGGTTATTTTAGGGCAGGAAGGGGAGGAGCTTTTTCAGCTGAAGGTGGGGCCAAGACTCTTCACTGTCGTCAGTGCCTGGGAACAACACTATGAGTGAGAAAACACACTCGCACATAAACACTCACACAACCACAGACGAAGACATAATGATCAAACAAACACACATTCACCATTGAATGTGTGAAATTATGTTTTATGAGTCAAAATTCATAACCTTTGCATGACATAAGGGCTGAAACTGGTTTAGTTCCCAATAAAAGTTGAATTTTGCTTGCCTTGATGTTTAAGTAATTTTGCTTTGAGTTATTTATTTTTTAAAATAGAGGAAGATATTAATGTTAACTAAAAACCCAGCAAAAGTCACGTAGACCAGGTCTTTTTTAAAGATGGAAGAATGCAATGCATACTTATTTTAACTTACACAACTTACTCCAACTCATTCCCTGAAACTGCAGCTAGAGCTTTAAATTGACTTTGTGAATGTGATGATCAGCTGAAAGGCATTCTGATGGCACAAGTTTTAGTAGTTGTTTAAATGGGACTTTTTCCCACATTAAGGCAGTCTGAGTTTTGCTTTCAGCATTTCAACCAGTTCATCTTTTGACACTATCATTGAGGAATTGTTTGATTTGACACATAATAGCTTTTAGGACCAACTTACCACCGTTCAGTGGTTTAACTTCTCACCTTGCTGCAGGGATATAGAAATGTACGGTGTGTCAGCACATTGTGGCTGTGGACAGACTTTTAACCAGAGAAGACAGTAAAACGCTGCCCTGGTGTTACGCTGTAGATACTAATCTGTAGGGTTTCAGTAGCTGAAAGACAAAATCACTGGCCATTTTTGCTGTGAAATTCTCACAGGTCTGTCTCACAGGTTTCCTGCTGCTCCTCTGTGGGATGGACTGTGGCACAGCCTCTCCCTGTCCGTCTCTCGGTCCAGGCTAGAGTTGTATCTGGACTGTCGTCTACAGGAGAGCGTCCCCTGGCGCCTCGGCATTGAACCGCAGATCAACACTTTAGGCCTGACGCTGCTGGGAGGAGCTTCGCGTCCTTACCACACACCCTTTACCGTAAGACACAACCGTCCTCGGGCAGCAGCCCCTCACTCTTCTGATCTCAATGTCACATTCCTCACCTGGGCCCCAGTCCTCCCCCTCCCGACCAAAAAGAAGATGGAGGAGCTCAATGTGAAGTTCAACGGCAAATTAAGCATAACACAATCATCAGTTGGTTAATTTGTTTCAAGTTCAGGGCAAGAATGGGTTCAAGCAATTAAAATAATAAAAAATGCAGGATCTATGTGAACGATTTAATGACGCTCTCTGTGCATTTATGGAAAAAGGGGAAACACAGCAAACCTTTTAAATGGTTTGCTGTGTTTCCCCTTACAGCAAACACAAATATAAATCAGCAATGCACAAGTTGGAGTGAGAATACAACTAGAATAAAAGAAGGATGATGAGGATAGGAAGCGTGTCCCTCATCCCAAGCCCACATCAGTGACAACTGTGTTTTCTATTAAGTCTGACCTTCACCATCGATCTGCCACGACCACAGAGAACTTACATCCACTGGACAGCAACTCCGGTAGACAACACACCTAAGTGTCTGTTGTTGTTCACACTCCGTTCTAACTTGCTGAGTATTCAGTGGTGGACACTGACCTGTCTATAGCGCTGTGTTGTCACAGGAAGCAGGAGAGATGTGTGTGTGTGTGTGTGTGTGTGTGTGTGTGTGTGTGTGTGTGTGTGTGTGTGTGTGTGTGTGTGTGTGTGTGTGTGTGTGTGTGTGTGTGTGTGTGTGTGTGTGGATATATGTTTGGATGAGAGTTAGGGCGTCTGGCTTGGTCGGTTGGGTTCATCATTTCTCTGTGCTGTAAACGTGTGGTCAGCCAGGCCAGCGCTGGGCTCGGTCCTCCGTGGGAGGGTGTGTGTGTTTCTCAAGTTCAGCCCCTGAACCTAAGTGTGTAAAGCAGCTACTGTCAGAGGAGTCCAGAAGTGACCTTAATCAGAAGCCATGCAGAGTGCTGTGGTGGTGCTACTGCTACTGAGCTGCGTAAGTCTGATTGTCTGTATTATGAATCTCTGTTGAAATGTCGGGCTCAAATTTAGAAACCTAAAGATTAACCGTCTGTTTAGATTTTTGTTTTGTTTTTTATCTCTTCATAAATTATGAAAACAAAGGGCTTTGAAAAACTTGCTTCATTTCTAAAAATGTTTATTTATTTATTTTAGATCATTTGGTTACATTAAGATGTATTGGAATTGTTATGTTTTCTTTTGAGTTTTCTCGTGCCGTCTGGAAATACGCTGTGAAAAGATACAGTAGATAATATTATAAGCTTTGAAAATATAGTTGACCATTTTATACTCAACTAGCTTTTCTGTTGCATTTAATGGGGTTTAAGTGTTTTCCTGTAAATGTTGGCATTGCTATTGACCGAGCACCAGTTTCTTTGAGTTTCTTTGAGTTTCATGGAGTTTCACCATTAGCTCACATATTTCTAAGTCAGGATTGGGGGCTTCTTACGTGTGCATGTGAGAGGATGAAAGGCAGGAGAAGATTTTCACATCAACCAGTAAATCTCAGAAAATGCTGTGCAGAAAATGTCAGTCTTTGTCACTGTGGGAAATTGTAGAAAGATAAATTTAACCCTAAAAAACTCAAAAGGATGCGTGTAGTTACAAATCAGTGGATAATCTTACCGAACACACTCTGACAGCTTATTGTGATGACTGACTTAAACAGTGCACTTACATTATGCATTGGTCCTTATTTCAATTCAGTCCTGAACATTACATCTTTTTTGTTTTTGCAAATATAGTTTCAAGAAAACCGAGCATTTAGTATACAGAAAATAATAGAGTAGTGGCAGTATGTATTAACACACAAAATGTAAATGAATGAATATTGATGCTCAAGATTGAAGTTGGTTTTAAGATTTAATTCAGTGTAAATGGGAAGTAATACCAATATATAACTTTGGCATTGTTGTCGTCAAAGTGCTTTGTTTTTTATTTGTATGTGAAGCACAAAGGTTAACATGTTCACCTACTGTCTGCCATGTGCCTGTGGTGTGTTCAGGGCACCATCCAGCAGATGATCTTTGTCTCAGGAGATCCAACAGCAGCAGGGCAGCACTGTCGAGATCACAGCAGCACCTGCTCAGCTCTGACAGACACACAGGTACGAATAACACGGGTACGAATAACACGGGTACGAATAACACAGGTACGAATAACACAGGTACGAATAACACAGGTACGAATAACACAGGTACGAATAACACCGGTACGAATAACACCGGTACGAATAACACCGGTACGAATAACACCGGTACGAATAACACGGGTACGAATAACAGAGGTACGAATAACAGAGGTACGAATAACAGAGGTACGAATAACAGAGGTACGAATAACACAGGTACGAATAACACAGGTACGAATAACACGGGTACGAATAACACGGGTACGAATAACACAGGTACGAATAACAGAGGTACGAATAACACAGGTACAACACATGTACGAACAACACAGGTACGAACAACACAGGTACGAACAACACAGGTACGAACAACACAGGTACGAATAACACAGGTACGAATAACACAGGTACAACACAGGTACGAACAACACAGGTACGAACAACACAGGTACGAACAACACAGGTACGAAAAACACAGGTACGAAGAACACAGGTACGAAAAACACAGGTACGAATAACACAGGTACGAATAACACAGGTACGAATAACTCAGGTACGAACAACACAGGTACGAATAACAGAGGTACGAATAACACCGGTACGAATAACACCGGTACGAATAACACAGGTACGAATAACACCGGTACGAATAACACAGGTACGCATAACACCGGTACGAATAACACTGGTACGAATAACACCGGTACGAATAACACAGGTACACGAACAACACCTGTGTTGTTCGTATACCTCTGTTGTTCGTACCTACTGTCAGCTGCCAAAGGAAACGTGGGACTTTACGCACAATGTTTACGTCCTGATGACGTGTCATTTGTTGTTCTATTTTCCTGATATTACAGACAGTATAACAAACAACAAATAAAATCTAAAATGTTGTAACTTTTGAAACTTTTTCTACCATGTTTGAAGTAGGAAAGAAAGTATAATTGTGTCCGAATGCAGGGCAAATTAGTCTTCCAAGAACTAGACAGTATTGTGCAACCGATTCATTTAGATGTCTATCTGAAGTCTGACTTAAGTTTGATCTAAGCCACAGTCAAAGTCTATCCTTGTGAAACATTGCGCCTGAACAGGTTAGGTGGAGCTTTGCTGGGAATTATCCGAGCTTGCTAAACTTCAAGACACAAAACTAATAGGCATTTCAGGGAGATAACAATGAAGCTTAATTGGTACACGCCCACACAGTCTCATTAGGACGGTCTTATTCGGAAGAATAGGTGAAAAAAAAGTGTGAATTGTTTTGGACACTAACTGCATGTTACACTTGAGTGTGATCCCATCCTTGTGTGTGTGAGTGTTTCCATTTCTCTTTCTCTTCCAAGACTCTTTTAACACCGCCAAAGAAAGCACAATACTGAACTGTAACTTTAAGAGGCATGGTCTTCATTCTTGTGTGCTGTTTGTTTGGTTGCATCCCTGAGGGATTCATTATTGTATTTACCCAACTGCTGATATTTATTAATTCAATAAAGTCCTCTCACATCTCTTACTTTAAAAGGAGCTCAGCACTCAGCGTGCATGTTGGGTAATATTCTCCCTTGTGCAAACCTTTCCCAGGAGGTTGCTGCTATAGATGAGGTGACCCTTCAGCCTGAGATCAGAGTATCACCCAAAGCCCCTCAAGACACCACTCTACAGGCTGGTCCCACTGAGGTGACACCACAACTGGATCCAGTGAGCAGCTCTTCCCCTCTGAAGTCACATCCTGACCCAGAGGTTGTGCACACCAAAGCTGTAGAGAAAGCCCCGGCTGACCCGGACACTGAGACTGTAAACTCGACCAACAGAGAACAGGATAAAACAACAGCTGTGCGTAAGGAGGTATATCAAGGTGGAGATACTGAAACGCAGCCTCCCTCTCTGACTGGAAATGAGCAGTTTTCTAATGCTCACCATGACATATTCGGGACAATGGAGGAACCATTGAGCACAGAAAGAAGTATCATAACCAGGACTCATAATCTGACCATTGAAGCAAAGAAAGATCCCATAACAAGTAACAAGGAAAGTGTTGAAACAGCCATTTTGAGCCTTAACGTTCAACCCGAGATCCTCACAGAAACAGGAGTCTCATCAGAAGATGCAGAAACTGCAAGTCCAGAAATTGCTTTCTCTAATGGGTCACAGTTTGCTACTAGATCTACTTTTATCTCAGGCCCCATCACAGAATCAGGGTTTGTCACTTCCAGGGTGTACCCTTCATCTGAAGAAGGATTAAGAGAGGCGAGACAGGAGGCATCGCCACTAGTCATTACACCTCCAGTTTCAGAAGATCCACATGCAGAAGAAAATGTAGCTGAGAACTTTGCTGCGCCTCAGAAAGATCCAGCCTCAAACCTGACTGTTTTAACTTCCACACCCCAAAGCGGAGAAGCACTTAGTACCAGGAACACGGAGGGTGCGGAGGGTAATGTCTCAGCGGGTGAGACGAAAGAAAAAGAGGAAATGGATGACGGGTTGCAAACCGTTTCACCCAGAACAGAAACATCACCACGACAACTTCCAGGTGGAGAGCAGGGAAGTGGGATGTCGGACAAAATAGATTTAGAGGAGGAGGAGAAAGTGCAAAGACATGCAGGGATGGAAAAAGAAAGTCCTGATAATGAAACTGCCATTTCTGAGGATTACAATCAGTCCACAACTGATCAGATCTCCCAGTTCAGCGCTGAAGGCTCCTTAGAGACTGAATCCCCCCAGCAGGATGTTAAAGCAGCCAATCAGCCGCCTACACACACAGTTAGACGTCAGGGGGCCGGATTAAGACCTGGGATCAGAGGTCAAAGGGTAGGACATTGTTTACATTTAGCGGTACCTGTGTAACATGTTCATAATCAATGATCAAAGCTGGATTTCACATTTGAAGTTATAGTTTTTGTTATAGGTTTCTTAGTATAATTTAAACGTCAGATGTATTCACAGTTACACTGAGTACAGTGTTAATACGCTTATAAATGCATAAACAAACCACGTAGGGCATTTAAATCACATTTGTGTGATATTATCATCTCATTTTCTGTCTAAACCTTGGATGAAATTGAGTTTACGAGGAGCTGATTCGATGCCTGAGATGGCAACATATAGCTGTGTCAATTCTAGGACCTATAAAGACATGCAAGTGTGAGTGTGGTGAGGGAACCAGTGCTACTGTGACCCTTCTGGAATTTTAGACTAAACACTGCAAGACTGTAGACTGTGTTGTTATACCAGAAGTAACTATTTTTATATATATATATATATATATATATATATATATATATCAATGAGTTTGAATATGTTACAGGACATTATTTTTGGTTGTGGTGATTATCCAGCTCTAACTGTTCTTCCTGACTCTTTCATCAGGGGTTGCAGGGTCCACCTGGGCTATCAGGACCACCAGGGCCTAAAGGAGACAAAGTATGATTTCAATGAAACCATGAATCAAAAAACTTTCATTTGAGTCAAACTGCTCGTAGCGCTAAACAGATGTGTGTCAAACATACTGCACAACTCAAACAGTTGAAATGTTAAAAACAACAATAAAAATGTAAAGAAAGCCGTGGCAGGTGAAGAGAGCGTGTCTATCTAGCAAGTTAACTTAGATACCCAGACATTTTTCTCTTTTTCATTTGTATAGCACATGTCAACCAAACCAGAGATACACAATTAATATGAGCCTTACATTTGTCAGGTGTTCTAAATTAAATACGACTGAACTAAGATGCTCATGTTGCTCTGTGACAGCTAGCTTCGTGCATTTAGCAGATCAGCCGTCATCTTATTTTATGTAATTATCATCTTGTCTGTAGTACATTACATTATATTTCTTCCCTTCTATTATCTTCTTTAACTTTCACTTGTAATTCTCACAAAATCAATAAATATTAATAGTTTATACATTTAATACATAACAATTTTGTATCCATATTTACCCCAACTATATAATACTAAATATAACTTTAAAGTGTGTGAATGGTCCTCTTCAGGCAAGGCAAGTTTATTTGTATAGCACATTTCAACAAGGCAATTCAAAGTGCTTCACATAAAACCATTAAAAGCATCAAAACGTAATGCAAAAGAAAACAAGATTTAAAAACAATTAAGAACATTCATTAAAACGTAACATATACAGTCAAAAAGTAAGAAATAGAATAAAAGTTGCAGTGCAGTTAAAGAAATAAAATGCAGTAGTGAGATGCAGAAATTGATAGATATCCTTGAATCTGGTTTTAATTAAAGGCAAACAGAAAAGTCTTCAATCTGTCACGGAGCGGGAACTGTGGAGGAGGACTCGGACGCAGAGTAGAGGTTTTCCTAACATTTATTTTCTACAAAAAGGGGAAAAATCCTGGAAACAAATAACTCCTCCGAAGAGGGAACAAAAAGTCACAGGGAAAAATCCTGGAAACAAATAACTCCTCCGAAGAGGGATGAACGGGAATATGCTCAACAAAACGGGAAGCCTACAAAAACTAAAATAATAATCTACAACTAGGTTCGGCCTAGACAATACTGAAACCTGGACTTGACCATGACAAGGCGTGTGTGCAGGGCGAAAGGATCAGACACACTGGCACAGGGCAAGGGGAGACACCGACTATAAGTACACATGAGGGAAGTGGGGAAACAAGTGGACACAATCAGGAATCAGGGAAGACAATCAGACTGGTGACACATGAGGAAGGGCAAGGGACCTGAAATGAGAGGAGAGTTAATTTCCAAAATCTGGATTTAAAGGAGCTGATGGTCTCACTAGACTAGACTAGAATGGTTTTCAGGGACTTTGTTCCAGATATGTGGAGCAGAAAAATTGAACGCTGCTTTACTGAAACCAAAGAACATCATGGGTCCTGTTTTCCTATAAATGACTTCTAAGAGTTCCTCACCTAATTTATGTCTGATGGAGAATTGGCCTACTCACTTTTTTTAAATAATCAATAACATGTCCTCCCCTGATTAAACCTCAGATAGAGCAACTTATTTATGCAACAGAGCAAATTGGTTTAGACCACAACTGCAGTTTAAACTTCTGAGGGAACCACAATCAGATTTAAGTTTTATTTCCAGATTCCACAGATATACAATACTTAAAATATGAACTTCCGATATACTGAAGTTAAATGACACAGCAACTGCCAACAAGGCTCAATAAATTAATGTCAGGGCTGTTTTTTCAGCTTTTTGTGGATTTCTTCTGCACCCTAGTGGTCAAACATGGACTCTTAAATTATCAATTGTGAATGATGATGATGATGATTTGTATCCCTGTCCACGTTGATCAAAATCTAGACTCATCCTGTGTTTTCCCAATCAAAGAGACATTGTTTTCTGTCCTCTCAGGGTTATCAAGGCGTTATGGGCAGGACCGGGCAGACAGGATATAGAGGCCCCATTGGCCCTCCTGGGATATCTGCCATTGTTGTATATAAAACCAATGAGGAAGAGTGGGAGGCTTTCAAGGTAAACACTTGTTTATATTTGGATCTGGTGAAATAAGTAATTATATGCCAATATACTAGTTATTACAAATTACTGAAAAAACATACATTACCCTGCCTGTATATTATAGTTTTTTTATTTGTTTATCGAGCCTTAACAAAAATGGCAGTTTTGTAGTATGATTTTTGTATGTTATAATTAATACTACTTGTATTTTTACGCATGTATTCATATGTATTTTTATATTAATAATGTTTACTGTCTACATATTTTACTCTAAAGCATTTAATATACCTCAAATCAGATAAAGGTTTAAACATTTATTAGGGAAATTTGCACGTTTAGTTCATATTTTTTTGCTGACAATAACATTTGTCATGTTTGGGTTATTGTTTTTAAGTTTATTTTATATTCAACATGGTTCGAGGATTATTTTTTAGAAAAAAAGTTTTCCAATGTAAAAAGAGTTTTGTCTTTGTCATATCATTGCAGAAAAAGAAGATCTATAAAAAGCTGGTTTCTTCATGGCCGGTGGGTGTTTGTTAAAAAAGAAATTCAATGCATTTAAGATCTGTATTTTTCCAATACAAGATTTATATACAAGTATTATTGCTTTATTTACATTGTACTTGTATACCACGAGGATATGTTGTGACTGGATTTGTTTTGATCTTCAGAAACGAAAGGGGCCTCCAGGACCTCTTGGACCTCTTGGAGATGATGGACCAATTGTAAGCAGACAAAAGATGTATTACTAGAAAAGGCAAAGGCTATCTGGGTTTAATCTTTACCATGACAATCGCAGACATCGAGGGATTGTTAAAGGACTCCTGTGACTCATTTTGTTTTCCAGGGGCCACCTGGAATTACTGGGAAACAAGGACGAAAAGGAGTTCAAGGGAAAATAGTAGGTGTCTCTACTTAATTTGCATCTCATTATAGTCTGCAGCGAGGCTTCATCACGTACCACTTTAATGAGGAGTATTTTATTTACACTTGTTCAAGTGTCAAACATTTAGAAAGACAATAATAAGCTTCACGCACTGTACGTTACTACAGTCTCTGCAGTTCTTGTGACAGAAACTCATAACTACAGATAACATTAAACTCATAACTACAGATTGGCTTTGATTGATAATGCATTTACTTGACAACAACAGGGAAATACATTTTCACTACGACGTCCGCTCCAATGCACACACACTCTATATATTACAGCAAGCACGCTAACAATATGATTTAAAAAACAGTACAATATGGTAAAATACAATTCAATTAACTATTTCATCACTGATTTGTGGGACAAATAAGAAAACACATTATCAATTTTTTCGCAATGAAAGTTCTCTTGAGACCAGGCATTACATGTAGTGTTGTTTACTTCAGGGCAATCCCGGACCTAAAGGCATGCTGGGCCCCCAGGGCCGACCTGGGCAAGATGGCACCCCAGTAAGAGACGCTGATCCGGGCCCTCCAGGCTTACCTGGAGAACAGGTAAATCTGCTAAGAGACATGTCAAATATGTGTGTATCATCATTGTAATGGAATGATATACTGTGTATGGTATAATCAATTTCCAGCCATACATGTCAATGTATTCCTGTTCTCCGTGTTTGCCCCCGTAGGGTCCCCAAGGCTACAGAGGGGAGAAGGGCAGCAAAGGGGAGCTGGGTGAGTGGGTAAGAGCGACCTGGACTTCTAATGTTATGGGGACTGAAATTATGGAGGCCCAACTATACATGTGTCTATCTGTCAATATAATTATTGTTGCATTTAGCCTCACACTATTATAGTTGCTCAAATTCACTTGTTCCAATTGTAAGAACTGGGTGTGAAGTGTCGGGTATTCTTTTGTGAAGTTGTCACTTTAGCTTCAGAGTGGAGCCTTTTGTTTATAGTTATTTGTCAAACCCTTATTTCTCCATCCGTAGGGTTATCATGGGGAGGCTGGACCGCAAGGACGAAGAGGACAAAAAGGGGACACGGTTAGATTCCACCACAGACACACACACACACACACACACACACACACACGCACACACTTTTTCGAGAGTAGAGGACTGGTGTATGTAATTCGGATTTTCCTCTCTGTTGTTACCAGGGAAATAAAGGAGTCAGAGGTGTCATTGGTGTGCCTGGCTACATAGTAAGTTTGGATTACTTTACTACTTAATGACAGCCCCTTTTGTTGCCCCCTCATTATTGAGTCATTATGAAGTGCAATTTCAAAAATACATACATTCTTTTTACTGGGTGTAAAACAATTACTTTTTGTTGTGAATTTCTACATTGCAACATCTAACCTTTGTTTACAGGGACTGCCTGGAGCTCGGGGTCCTACTGGTTTTCTAGGAATAGCAGGACCTCGGGTCAGTGTCATAAAGCTCACTGGCTGACAATTATGTATATTTGTATGAATAATAATAATTATATAAACATACTCCTCTTGATCATCAGACTCAAAGCCTTGTTTTCCGATAATGTCATACCACTAATAATCTTGTTTATACATTGATGATTATTTTCAGGGAGAGATTGGATCTCAAGGCTTTGGTGGACCACCAGGCCCACCTGTAAGTTTTCATGATAAAATAATGATGTTGGACTAAATGATGTTGGACTAAATAATAAAAGTGCATTTATTATCTGTCCTCTGCTCAGGGAAAAATGGGCCCCAGAGGAGTCCAAGGTGTCCTAGGAGTTAAAGGACCTCCGGTAAGAAAACAACTAATTTATCTATAAAACCAAATTGACTAATAAACAGACTTTAAAACTATACTTAATGCCATCAGAGTCATCAAGGTGCACTGGGTGCCAGAGGAGCAGCTGGACCACAGGTGACAAAAAGCCTACAGAGGAAATAATTAGAAGCTAATGACATTTATTTACCTTATAAAATCTCTAACCTGTGTGTGTGTGTGTGTGTGTGTGTGTGTGTGTGTGTGTGTGTGTGTGTGTGTGTGTGTGTGTGTGTGTTGCTTCAGGGAGAGCGTGGTCCTGATGGAGCAGTTTGGTTTCCCGGTGTCCGTGGCCCCCAGGTATAATAAAACCTTTCGAAGTGTTTCATTCTTTAGTAGAATCACAAACAAAACCAAAAGCAGTCAATCAGTGAGTTTATTAAGTTGTTTTTCAACCGGAGAATTAATTAGTTTGGTCATGTGAACCACAAATATGAGACAGAATGTTAAAGTCGTACATGAAAAAGCAGTTCCTTCTTTTATTACTATTATTCCTATTTTCCTTTAACGTGACTATTGTGCTTTACTTGCATGCAACATGAAGATAAAATATTATGAATAAAGAAAACAACTTGAATACATTTTTGTCACAGGGAAAACCCGGACCAGATGGACCTCCAGGTCCGAAAGGAGACCCTGTGAGTACACTTTAAGGAAAAAACAGTAGATTGTAGTATCCTTTTGGGGTCTCTCTGTTATCTGCGGTCTGTGTGTGTCACCAGGGGGATCCCGGAGATGAAGGGGACATTGGGGAACCTGGACCACCTGGACTTTATGTGAGACAACAAGGCCAAACCTTCTGCACAAGCAAAATCAATTCCTAGAGAAGATATGAACTCAGATGCGCTGTAGTGATGTCCTGTTGAAGCTTGAGTATATGGTTTTCCTTTCTAATTTCAGGGAGCCAATGGGAATTCAGGAAAGCCTGGACCCTCAGGTGATCCCGTAAGATTACTTAAAGCAATTTTACCTCAATTATAATGCATGGCAATATTTAACGACCTTAATCATATCAAGTTATGATCTAGCAGCCATTTTGCTTCCTAAGCGCTGAGCTAAATGTGCAGGTGTTCGCTGTCTGTGTGCTCTTTTCTCCACCAGGGGGCGAAAGCCAAGCGAGGTGAGAAGGGCGATCTGGGGTTCAAGGGAGACCTGGTAAGATGGATGGTTCCTGTTGATTGTGGATAATTTTATTGACTGATCAGTAGCTCAGTTCAATGTCTTGTTGTGTTTGTGTACAGGGGTCTCCCGGACCTCCTGGTAAACAAGGACAGAAGGGGCGTCGGGGCCCTTCAGGACTTGAGGGACTCGGAGGACCCACAGGGCCACCAGGACCTCCTGGATCCAGTGTGAGTGAAATACACGTGCTGAGTGAGGACATGTTCACTAACGCTGCTGTAGCGACTGTAATAATCGAGGAATGTTTCATACCCGCCTTCATGGCTGTAGGGCTTTGATGGCATCATGGGGGAGCAAGGGAAGCAGGGAAGAGATGGACTGAAGGTGGGTTTGAAGAAAGTAGAAAGAATCATGAGATGTTTTTTCACTTGAAAAATAATTGTGAAATTGTGCATGTGTGTGAATGGAGTATTTTTATTTTTTGTGTAGGGAGATCGAGGGCCAATTGGCATTCAAGGAGTTCATGGACCTCGATGCAACAAGGTAGGACAAAAATGGAATAAGTGGAATAAGTGGAAAGATTATAAAAGACCAATACGTTTCTTTATATTACTATGTTTGTTAAATATTTAGAGTACCAGCTCCACATTCATTGGTCATTGAAATGTCAGAAAGCTACAACTTTGCTATATCCTTTTTAAAGGGACAGTGTCTCAGCTGATTCTATATATATATATATATATTATTATTATTTTAATTTGGAAATATTTTAGTGATACAACATAGAGAGGGGACTCCTGGAGCGGATAATTAATCCTGATCAATATATCCGAGTCAATTATGGTCATTTCTCCCGTCAAAGGGTCGAGAAGGTCAAGCTGGATTTTCTGGAGTGCCGGGTCCAATTGTGAGTATGAGTTTACTCTAAATGTTGGTCCTTGTGCTGAATCCACACCACTGATGTGTGTTCTGCTTCCAGGGAGAGATGGGAACATCTGGAGAGAGAGGGCGTGAAGGAGAACCTGGTATTAAGGTTCCTATGTCTTTTTATTTTGTCCTGATGTGACTATAGTGTCAAGTCCAAACACATAACCACTTACTATTCACTCCTGTTTTTGAATAGTTTTTCATAATACTTGCGATTAGATGGCTTTAACTTACAGTTGTAACATAGTTAGATAACATAACATAGTTTTGAAGCTGTTTATTTCACAATTATATCTGAAGATTGTATGTAGACTATAAAAAATATAATTTATGATTATCTGACAAACTAACTTGAATTGTTCATTTCCCACTTTAACGTCTATGTATAGGTCTCTAATTGTAGTCCAAAAAGAATGTTCATGCAATTTAGGATTTTATTTCTCAATTTGTTGCTAATATAGATGTTAAAGAGGCGTTTTGTGCTTTATGTATGTAAACCTTTTGTGTAGGGATTGCTTGGAATACTTGGAGTTACTGGACCTAAAGGCCTGAAGGTGATCAGAATTATATAAATAATGTAAAATAGTGTTGAGTCTCATTTAAAATTGATGATATTATTTGTGTAATTTTAAGTATTGGTCAATGAATGTCGTGTAATTTCTCTCTCCAGTACGAATAAAGGCAATTTTGGAATTTAATTAGTCATATAAATCATTAAAAAAAACTAGCTCACATTATCGGTGTCTCATTTTAGGGATTTCAAGGTCATTTAGGTAACAGGGGACCTGATGGACCTCCTGGAGCTCTGGTAAGACCAACCAACAATATGTTACCAATCATATTTTTGACTTTGTTCAATCACATGTCCCCTTCATAAACTCTATTATATATTTACGTTTAAATGTAGTGTTGTCTTTTTTTAAACTAAAGGTCTATATTTCTCTATATTACTCTTCAGTGGGACTATTAAAGACGTGTGGGATGTTTTGAAGTGCGGTTGAATGAGGTTTTGCATCCATAGTCATAGATGATGGTCGGCCCGCCCCACAATTAGGCAAGAGGTACCACACGGAGCCAAAGCCATGTAAAGCCAAAGCCTAAAAAAAGGACCATGTAAAAAAATATATATATATTTTGGTTTAATTTAAGTGTACGCTATATTTAAAAATATTTTCACCTTGCCGCCTTTCCTACGGAGAACTGCAGCTTTAGTATCCATATATGCTCTCTTCAAAACTTCCAGACTCTATTGGGAAAACGCATCTCATACAACCCCACTTAATAACCTAATATCATATTTCTGTCAGGGTCACATTGGTTCAAATGGAATGAATGGGGACGCTGGACCTACAGGACTAAAAGTGAGTTTATCTCTATAATAAACACTAAACAAGTACATTTGCTCACTTTATTGTGTCACAAATGGATAACTGATACTCTCCTAAATGTTGTTCACAGGGATTGCCTGGGAAGACAGGAGCTCCTGGCCTACAAGGACTCGTAGGGAAGAGTGTGAGTTTTAATTTCCTGGAGTGAAATGTGATTTTTAGTTTTTCATCTTTTATTTAATGAAACAAAAGTAGATCTCATTTCTACTGGGATGAGTTGCAGCATGGCAAGAAGCTAACAGTTATTCATACATTCACATGTAGTTACATATACATGCCATATTACTGTAGGTGAGGCATTTCAGATTATATGAGTATGTGGTGTAAATGGAATATATTGATTATTATAGCATTGTGTATATGTGTGTCAATCAACAGGGAGAAGCTGAAAGCAGAGGGATGAAGGGGACACCAGGAATGCCAGGAGGGAGAGTGAGTTAAAACATCACCATCTGGCTTTTTAGTATGATACAGTGCAATCTGTCTGGAAGTGCCACAATATGATATTTATAGCCATGATGATATTTCTTCAGGGGGTTAAAGGTAAAGAAGGATCTAGAGGGTTTCCAGGAAATGAAGGCCTAAAGGTATTTGTTACTTAAAATCTTCATGTTTGTCAAGATATGCATTTTAATCAAATTACATGTCTGTCAGTAATATAAGATGCATCTTTCTGTGACATTGGACAAATGTGTTCACTTTGTAACTCACTCGTGGGATACATTTTGCAATTTAATGCGGTATATTTGTTGTGAAGAGCAAGAGAGGTGAGGAGGGACCAACGGGGAAACAAGGGCGCAGAGTAAGTGATTTATTTCATGTTATTAGTTTCACTGCTGCAGTTGTTTACACTATGAGTGCTACTGTATCTAATCAAACATAAGTGTTTATTTCAAAATAGTTTTTTCTGTGCTCAGGGTGAGATGGGCATGCCTGGACCAAGGGGATACAGAGGATCTCCTGTAAGATGATTTCATTCATTCCAAACACATCCATCTATATTAATCCATCTATTCATCCATCCAGTCCTTTACCTCCTCACTCATTAAGTCAACTTCTGTTTATTGTTGAAATATTGTCCCACATTTACTTACAAGTCTCCTCGTGAAAAGATGTGTGTGAATGACACTCGTACTAGCACTTGTAATACTACAATCAACAATCAACAATAAGCTTACTTTACAAGATTATGTTTACCTCTTCCCTTACGTGTTAAGGTTTTTATTAAGTCTTTTCTCCCAGAAAGCTCGGTTTTTGCTGGGAAAGCCAATTGAGAAATTATGGATGATATACCTGATATATCTCAATAAACCTGACTTGACCTAAAATGTGTCTTTCTTTCCTTTAGGGTGTTCAGGGTAACTTTGGACCGTGGGGTGAGGTGGGGCCCCGTGGCCTTTCAGGTGACCAGGGGCCACTCGGTCCAGTGGGCCCACGTGGAGTTACAAGTTATTCAGTAAGTTTATTTGTATGTATTTGTTGTCTAAAGTATAAACGTCATGTTGGGCATGAGCTCACTGGAGAGAAATGAAAACCAGCTCAGTGCAAGTTCACAATCTTGAGCAACATAACAAGTAAAGGTATCAAACCCAAGTTAGGATGTACAGTAAGCTAAACCGTCAACTCAATCTGCTTACTGATGTAAACCGTCAAAATGTCAAAATACTAAGCCATGAAAAAAGTCAGACAATGTTTAATCAAATCACTTTTGAGTTTTACGTATCTATTGGTTGGCAGGCCTCTTGTGGCAGCGGCTGACAGTAGCGTAAATCTGATGAGTGAACAGGAAGTGTTTCTCTTTCATTTGGATTTTCTTGGAAACATAATTAGGCTGCATCACAAGATTTAAGATGAATTGTCATGGTCTGTGCATCTTCTTTGAGAGAGGAGAGGCTGATCATAATCAATCAGACGTCAGAAGAATCTTCTGAGGATTTTTTTATTACAATTTTTTTTTGTATAGGCAAATTAATTGTCCTCATCATCATTGTTTTTTAATATCTTCAAAGATGCATACGATATGGAAACTTTTGTTCTTGCTGTCTTTTTTTTGTCTGTGTTGTTTTTTTCGACTCCTGTACAGCACTTTGTGACCTTTGTCTGTGATAAGTGCAATTTATATTAACTTTACTTACTTACTTACTTACTGTCTGTAATAATAAACTTGAAATCATATTGTGAAATCCATCATGATAAAGAAATCTGCTGTACAAACACCTTAAAGTTAGTGCTCCAAGTATCAAGCTCACCAAGATGAGTTTGAGAGTAGGTTAGGGGGTAAATTAAGTCTTTTTTGTGCAATTTGTGCTTTACTTTCTCAATATTTAGGGCAAAGATGGACCTCAGGGACCATCTGGATCAGCTGGTGTCAAGGGAGATAAGGTAAAGTTTTTATTTTACTGAGCTACTCGGAACATGCTTCAGAAATAGGATTTACAAGAGTAGCGTCGATGGGACGGTCTCAAGTTCAATGATTCATCGCTCAGTTGTTTCTGTCGCCTTTCCAGGGGTCCAGAGGAGCTTTGGGGCTAGAGGGAGTTGCTGGTCTCGATGGTGAGGAGGTAGATTGATTAGACTGTGCTTGTCACATATTTGATTTATATCTTTTCTTATTTAAATGAATGCAAATGTCAGATTTTCTACAAACACAGGAATAGAGTCTTATGCATTCTGCAGGTTTTGACTGAGCCTTATGTTCATCATGTGTACGAGTAACCCAGTGGTTTTGTGTTTAGGGTCCAGTTGGTCTAAAGGGACCTGAGGGGCCAGCTGGAAAACAAGGCCTATCTGTGAGTTCTGTGAAATAAAAAGTTTTTTTTCTCCTAAAAATGATCCATGGTCATTACAAACTTTCAAGACTTCGAAAATGCAGCATACAATTACACATATATGCGTTGGAAGATGATTTGAGCTGAGGATGCTGCCACCTAATATGCAAAGATTATTCCGTCACTTTATTCAATAACCATTACTGCCTCTCACCAATTACAAATTCACAACAACTCTCTTGGAGGAGCATGAAGGGTGCAGGTGTGTTTCTCTTTGGATTTCAGAGCGTCCGATTACAACGTATCAACCAGTCCAGATTGCAGCAGCTCGACACTGAAACGTATCTACTCCAACAAGGTTGCAATTGAAGTCAGACAAAGGAGAATGGGGTGATGGACAATGCAAAGGTGCCCTTGGAGTGCCAGAAAATAAATCTGTTCTGTACTTATATCCAGCAGAGGGTGCTGCAGCATCCTCAGCACCACACTTCTAGTGCTTTGATTACACACACGCTGCAAGTCCATTGGACATAAGTGTATCAATAACATTTTGGAAACTATTTTTTTACTTACATTTCAGGGTGAAAAGGGAAACACTGGGCCGCCTGGACAGAGAGGGACAAAAGCAGCTGAAAGCATCAGAGGCAACCAAGGGCCACAGGGAGCAAAGGGGCCACCAGGGAAACAGGTGGATAGGACTGCATTTCTGCAGTATAGTTTACTAGAATAGCATGGCAATGCCTTGCATCCTTGTCTGTTTCTGCTCTGAAAATGCATCAGAATCATCCACAAAATCTAAATGTCTGCAGCAACTGATGTCTAAAATATGAATACAGACTTCTGTGTGTGCTGAATATTTTTGTTTTAATTAAAACAGCACAATGTATTTGCTCTGCCCCTCCCATTTTGCAGGGAGAAGGGGGTTCACCAGGGGCGAGGGGAAAACAAGGAGTTCCAGGGCTCAAGGTCAGTCATTTTGGTCAATCAGAAGTATTGTTGGACTTGACCTTATGCTGAGGTCACAGTCTGCAAAAGGAATGCTGAAAGTTTGGTTTAGAGTCCGAAATGTGTGATGATTATGATGATGTTTTCACAGGGTGAGCCAGGTACCAGAGGTTCTTCAGGCATGCATGGACAGTTCGGACCAGGGGGTAACACTGGGGCCGCAGGGGCCAAAGGCCAGAAGGGGCTCCAAGGACACACTGTTAGTAACAGTTAGATCCTTTGATTAATGATGTCCAAAATTCTGTACGATGACGATTATTACCAATTATTAGCTCCATGTTATCATTGATAATGCTTGCTTTTTTTATATATATATATCATTTCTGTTTTTTATTGTATATGATATGCTATATATTCTATTTTTACAATAATAAACACTGTATGTTTGACGCCTTCTCCTTTCAGGGCCCCCCCGGCAGTTTAGGTCCTGCTGGACAAATTGGACCGTCAACACCAGTATGTGTTATTAGACTTAATGTGGCATTTACTGGATAATATTCAAGAGAAACCTATTTGCATCTAGGCCACCCTGATTTGTAACTATGCATGTACCATGAACCATTTTAACCACTAGATAGCAGCAAATACAGTCTCTCCTTATGTTTTGTTACACTTCAATGTCAAAGACATGATTGGGTACATTAAGACTGTACAAACTGTGCATAAAACTCCTTTTCATTCATTGTTTTCCATACAAAACAAATATGACTTAACTTAAGCGCCTGATCTAGTTTTTGTCATTCCTAATTGTTTTTTATTTGTGTCTTTTCAGGGTTTGCCAGGCAAGAAAGGCATTGAGGGCAAAACTGGAATCCCCGGACAAAAGGTGTAATGCGCCATTTGTTCTTTCTGATGCAGAGAAATGCTGTGTGATCTCACCAGCTGAAGGAGTTCACTTCATACCTTTCATGCCGTCTCTGCTGTGTTTTTGTGCGATACAGGGCAGTCACGGCGAGACGGGCAAGCTCGGCCTTCAAGGCAACAAAGGAGACATGGTGGGACGTCATTACGTGTTGCGTTATTCCATCATAAATCTGGTTAAACATATTTAATGGTATGCATAAAGTGACGCACTGTCCATCTGTAATCTGCAGGGCATTAGAGGTCAAAAGGGCGCAAAAGGAGACGATGGGACAAGAGGCACAATGGTGGGAAAGCACATTTGAATTTAAAAGGATTAGGTTTGCAATTCTCAGCCTTTGTAATTAAATCATTCAATGTTACTGATTGATCTGGTATTTTAATAGTTCTATGTATTCAGTAAATAGAGGTCATTTTATGGTGTTATTTATGTGCATGACTGTTTTTTTAGGGGACGGTGGGGAAGATGGGGTTCATTGGCATTCCAGGTGCTAAAGGTCGATCTGGGCCTGCTGGTCCTCCTGGGCTTCCAGGATTTAAAGGAATTCGTGGACCAAAGGTAAAAATAAGTCAGCGCTCAGCTCAGATGAGAAATATAGAACAGAAACAAATTGTCATAATGGAGATAATGTCTTTATAAAGGGTAAAACAGCCCAGTCTGGGAAGAAAGGAAACAAAGGAGCTCCTGGAAAAACAGTAAGTTCTGAAATTTAAAAAATATATTTCCATTCGCAACACTTTTTTTCACGCTTTCTAAGAAATGCACTTTGCGTCACTTAATGTAAACATCGTGATCACTGTCTTTGATCTCTCTGTTGATGTTTCATTTTATATAAAGGTAGGATTACGTTTTACTGAACTAATAAAGTCCATTTTGTAGGGAGATGAAGGTCTGCTTGGTAGACCCGGACCTGCTGGACGACCTGGAAAACCTGCAAGTATCCCTTGTGACAGATTAAATACATACAAGTATCACAAAATCCATTACCACTACCTGAAATCACCACTCATTTCATATACTAAGAAAATAACATGCAAACTAAAAAAGCTACGCTGATAAGCTGTTATGATAAAGTCGTATTGTAGCACACACAAAGTTAAAGTGAGATTTGTGTTGACGATTGGTTTCTCGTCATGTGATCTTGTTCTCAGGGCTTAAGTGGTTTGGATGGCCTACTAGGGGTTGAGGGTAATGAAGGAGATCCGGTAAGTAAAATGTTGCATACTGCAATTTAGACTGTTGTTCAAGAGTTTTACTAAATGAAGTCCCTCCTCTGCTTATCCCAAAGGGTGATATAGGATTCATAGGAGCTCCTGCACCTCCTGGCAGGCCAGGTATAATGGTAAGCTCCAAAACAAGCATGGATAATGTGCAACCCTGTACCATAAAACCACGGGGATATACCCTTATTCATAAATATCTATTCTAGCTTGGTCTACAGATTAGGGATATTAAATGCATTTATAACATTATGTTCTTGTAGGGAAAACCTGGATCTCCTGGGATCAGGGGAAACGCTGGAGAACCAGGGTTCAAGGTACAATGTGATGTTGTTTATTTAAATGTAAGATAATACTTATATGTCCAGTGTGTTCACTGTGTGCATATGTGTATACTTTTCATGTATGTAGTTCACATCTGTCTTACTGATTGTGTCTCTCAGGATAAAGCTGGACAAAAAGGAAAACAAGGACCACCTGGACCAATGGGGCCAAAGGTAAACAAGTTTGTTCAGCAGCGTAATAATAAGATCACTAAAAGACTAAAAATAATATCATCATCGCTGGTCTTGATACAGGGTATTCCAGGACTGAGAGGAGAGAAGGGCGAGTCTGCAATTACTGGTCCGAAGGTAAAAGTCAGACACCCAGTACTCTCCTTTTAACATTTAGAATATGTTTTTACTTATGTTATATTTATTTAATACAGTTTATACTTCCTGTAAGGAGTGCTTCTGCTATCTTGCAGTTTTTCCTATCATGTTTTTGTAAGATATTTATTCAACTCATCGTCTGCTGGTGTTGTAAGTGGGTGAAAGTTGTTGCATTAGCCAACGAAGAAAACATTTTGGAGCGGATCTGAATCACTGGGCAGATGCATAATTATGGTGCACAAACCTTTTAGAAATCTGGCAAAATTACAATCACATTGCTCGTGAATCATTTAAATGTTGTGTGAGAAGCAGTTTTCAAACCATTCTCGTCTTTCTTTTCTTCACCTATAGGGGCTCCCAGGTGACACGGGAATGCTCGGACCAATGGGGCCACCTGGGCTAAAGGTTGAAGTGATTGCAAATATATAATAATAACTTAAACTCAAAGATATGCATCATTTAAGTTGGTCTAAGACAATTGGAACTTTTTTTTAGGGGAATCCTGGTTTTCAGGGGCTGAAAGGTCAAAGAGGTCATAAAGGAAAGCAGGTAAATTGTGTTTTTACTTTTCTTTTCACGTTGTTTTTAGCAGGTAGCGAGGTTATTAATCAACTGGCTGATTTTCACAGGGGGGTGCCGGTCCTCGTGGTCCACGTGGGCGAAAAGGCTTCCTTGGACTCACTGTACGTTGATTTGATATGCTGCTATTTAAATAGTTCCTGAAACGTTTTATTGAATTATTTCTGTTCTGTCTCTGTTACAGGGCCAGCTCGGAAAGAAGGTGAGAGACTGTTTTTGTGTTTGTTTATGATTTCACAAGTTCGTGGCTCTTCCTGGACCTGATCTGGTCACAGGGCTTTTTAGTTTCTGTTCAAACGAAAAAGCCTGACTGTGTTTTGGGCCTTTTCAGGGAGTGAAAGGTGTCCAAGGCAGGAGAGGAACAAAGGGAGTAAAGGGCAAACTTGGACCTCCAGTAAGACCTTTTACTCTCACAATATAAGTTTTAAAACATTGTTTTAAGTTTTGACCTGATCAACGTAGTTCACTGTAACATACTGTTAAGTTAAAGATCCCTTAGAAGCTTGATGGCTGTGAATACTGCTCATCCCCTCGGAGGTTTGTACCATGCTCTTGAAGCAAAGGCATTTGTTTCACAGGGGAAACCAGGTGCACCTGGTGAGCGCAGGCCTACACAAAGACGGGGATCAAAACCTGTGCCAAAGCCCAGTCAGGACAAAACCAGACCCGGGACAAGATCAAAACTGGAAAATGTGCCACCCAGCCTCCTGAAGCAAGGAGAAGGACAACGCAAAGTCTGCACACGCTTCTCATACACACTTTATTTAAAGAATCATCTTGTTTTGTGTTAGATTCTGTTTTATATTCAAGGAGCTGTTTTATGGATTAATGACTGAATTATGGATTCCTCTGTCTCAGCCCAA
This sequence comes from Cyclopterus lumpus, assembly GCF_009769545.1. NCBI lineage: Eukaryota > Metazoa > Chordata > Actinopteri > Perciformes > Cyclopteridae > Cyclopterus > Cyclopterus lumpus. The sequence continues at coordinate 19,310,299 of NC_046969.1, forward strand.
GCAGGTGTCCAGGAGATGGTCTGAAGTAGATGAGGAGACCCTCGGCCGGCCTCAGGGAACCAAAGATGACCCTGCCACCACCTGCTACGAGCTGGGACTCATCCGCCCACATCTGATTGATGGTGAGGGTCTGAAAAGGTTCTCATGTAAATCTGCTTATGACGATACTCTGTAGCCCAAATTAGTGTGACTGATCAGACACTCAATTTGATTATCTTTCAGGGTACTTTTACATGGACCCCAACCAAGGCTGTCCCTTTGATGCTGTGAAGGTGTTCTGTAACTTCACAGCAGGAGGAACAACCTGCATTGACCCTTCACAGCCTCAGGTACACTCATTTTTACCGACAAGGATTGGCAGGTTTTAGGGCTGTGTGAGAAATGGGCTCACTTTCTATTTCTTCCTCTTGTTTTCAACTACGACAACAACATGATGTAATCCAATGGTCTTACATAAGAGTATAGTTATACAACACATCACTAAACATGCTGGTCAGATGGTCTCAATTTCCCACAGCAATGATTTCAAATGTCTTAAAAATGTGATGATTTGAAGTGTAGGAATCAGTATACATTAATACAGATAACTCCTGGGAAATAAAGGGACTACTGATCAGATTTTTGGGGTATTAATGTTAATATACGAATAAAACGGCAGAAAAGATGGCTTTAAAATGTTGCTAACATGTCTATTCTTTAGACTAAATTCAGTCGGGAACCAGAAAAGAAGAAATCTAAAATGTCTGTCCAGTGGTTCAGTCAGCAGCACCGTGGAAACAAGGTAGCGCCCTATTGGAGTGATTGATTTAGTCCATCTAGCATCAGTGAGCCGTTTCCTCAGACTTGACATGAATGGTTTCTGTCTCTGATAGTTTGATTACGCTGGTGTGGATGTCGTCCAGCTGAGGTTTCTGCGGTTACACAGCCACACATCTTTCCAGCACATGACTGTCAGCTGTACAGCAAACCATTCCAGCAGTGCTGGGAGAACTAATTCAGCCAACAGGATGATTCACATCCTGGGAGACTCTGGCAAAGAAATCTTTTCACACGTTACCACGGTGTCCAGAAAGGGATGCGAGGTAAGACGTACAAAATATTTTGTCAAATTTCAAAACAACCATTTCTTTCAGCTTTCTCTAACTGCAAAAAAACTGTAATATAAGTAACATGTCAAATAATTTGTTTTGGGGTTAAAGAAAATACAAGATTGCAAATTAGTATAAATCAGTCCCTGAATGGCCGTCAGCTCAGTAAAGGGTATTTATTTGGTCTCATTTATAAAGTGTTGCACTCACAGAATAAGAATATTTGGTTTACTCAATGATAAAAAAGGGGTCTCCGTAGGAGAAGGGTTAGGGATCCGTGTTCTCGGCTGCAAAATAAATCCTTCTTCACTGTGCAATAGGCTAAAAAATGTTCTCTGCATGTCTCCTGTGTCTGATCATTTTGCAGGTGGAGGCGGTTGTGATGGTCCGGGGGAGCACGGAGCGACATCGAGGTGATATGGAGTTACTGCCTGTCAGAGATCTGGGTGTAGAGATGAGGTCGTTATCTCCCCTCGTCCCTGAGATCACAGTTGTCTTGGGACCCCTCTGCTTCTTGTGACCTCTGAGGAGTGTGTGCATGTGTGTGTTGTGTGTGTGTTTTTGTGTGTGTGCCTATGTACGATGAACTGTAAATATCTCTTTTATATAGAAAGCAGGGATATATGATGCCACGGTATTTTACATGAACAATTAATCAGTATTACGTTGCTCTTTGCTGTACTGTATTTGTGAATATTTATTACATTGTTAGATTGTATCATATAAAGCATGATATAATTTGTTCTTTAAATGATACCTCATTGTTTGTATGACATTTACTTACAGAGTTTATATCCCAACTCATTGAATTTGTGTTTCCTCACAGCACTATTAAAATAAAATTATGACTTTGAACATGTTAAATGAAATCGAGATATGTGCATCTGTTGTATTTTTACATAGCCTGCCTGTACCATTTAGTAGATGCTCAATTTAAAATGGATTGAATCTCAAATTTGGATTGTAATGTAGATTGTCTTTCCTCTGTGATCATTAAGTTGTGTTAATATTTTTGTATGTAACTACACAATGTGTAGTAAGAGATCTTACGCCAATCCAGTTAAAGTTGTCCACTTATGACACAGAGCATGCCAAGCTGTCATGTCATGATAGAAACCATAATTACCCATAATGTATAATAATAGTTGAATGTTTGCTGCATGCCTTGTGTTTAGAGAAATTAGTTTAAATACACACTCGACAAGAGTCTAAGTTCAAGGATGTTCAGAAGTAACTGTTCCTCTTCAATATGGTGAACGTACGAACATTTAGAATAGTTTCTTATGACTATTTGAACACATCACAGAGTGCATTGCCTGCAGCGAGGCAGCTAAATAGCCTGCGTCAAAGAGTCTCTTCCAACAGACACAGAATTGTACCGATATGACTTTTACCGCATTCAGCCTCTTCTGTCCAAATCCACACAAGATCCTTTTTTGTCATTTAGTCATGTACACCACCATCTAAAATCAAATATGTGTTTATGTGTGTCCCCTGTCAGTTGTCCACTGACAGTATACTGGAGGATGCAGTTGGTGGATTTTTATAAATGCATCCCTGTGTCTTTGCAGTTAATTATATTAGCCACACTCAGCTCATAAAACCAATTCAAGTTATGATCCATCATGCTTTACCTATTTGGGGGAATATAGGGATATGTTCTAATAAAGTACAATATCATGTGATATGATAAGTTCAGTCCTGTCTTGAACAAAATGTAGTTTTAATGCATTCATTACTTCAGCAGAAAGGGTGCTGCTATATACGGTGCCTATTCCGGGGGCTCAGTTCCTGAATACAAATCTTTGTTTCTCTTGATCAATAGACATCTGTTCCTGTGAATTAAACCAATAAAATACATATATTAGTGTTTAGTTAAATGACTACACAGCAAACCATGAGCCATGTCATAGTTCAGCATACAGTGTGAATCATGTACACACTGCACAGTCAGTGGGAGTAGTCATATAGTACTTTTGATAGTCGTGTGTAGAGACTTTTAAATGCTCGGCCAGTTGAATGTGTGGTTTATAAAAAAAAAAGTAATTAAAAATTAGAATTTTGGTTTAATTTTGATTTGCATGGCAAGTTGTTTGATTAGTCATCAAGCACACCGACGAGTTATTGTCTCGGGTCAGCGATGGTCAACATTGTGGGCCCTGGTGACGTCAAAAAGGAGGAGAGACTTTCGACCAATCAGCGTCGGCTGCCCTGCTCCTCATCTGCTCTGTTTATATGGGGAAAGGTGAGCAGCAGCCCCGCGAGGACCTTTAACTCGTCGTCGTTGTCGGAGGTCGACTTGACAAGAACGCACCCGGCGCACCGAAGGAAGCAAGTAAGTGACCAGGAAGTCGGCGCAGAGCATTTAGTAGATTTCCTTCATGGTTCCTATCAACCTGTTCCTCCCGACGGACGCCAACAAGTGGTGCTAATGGGACTGAATCTGCAGAGCTAGCAGCCGCAAGTGTCACCGGGAAGAGGCTTTGCTGAGCAACGTTTGCGTTCACGTTGAACGTGGAGCTGAAATGTGTTTGTGTGCGTGTGTTTTGTACCGACTCCGCGGATCTCAGCTGACGCGAGCTAACTGCCCTGTTAGCTGGGGGGCTGTCTGCCGCGTGCTCGCGTCATGTGAGAGTGATTTTGATGGTCAACGCGCTTCGCTTTTGTTTGTCACCGCACACGCTTGTGCACTCTCACCCGCGTGCCCTTAACACGAGCTCCTGCATGCTTCCTCGAGCCGTGACACCCTCTACTTGTAATGTCTACATTTTAAGTGACCCTGTTTCTTCAGGATGGAGAGTATGGATGACGGCGTCCTCCGCTGCCGAGCAGTCCCTCGGATTCCCACCTTCCCTGATTCCGATGGGTCTTTGAATGAGGAATGTAATCAGGGACAACACCAGCAAGGCAATGGAGGCAACCACGTTACCAGCAATGGTAAGAACATCACAATTTGCAGTGTGCGTGTTGATTTTATTTCCAGTCAACATCCTTTCCTTTTTCCAATTCCAATCAATTTCCCTGGATGTATTAATCCCTGGAGTCATGTCATGTGATAATGCGTGTTCTCTATGATGTGATCTGTGGTTAACCCAATTCAGTGGAGCACCTCTGTTTGTGTGATGGCCCTCAATAACTCTCCCAACTATCTAAGTCTAATAACCAATGGTAACCTTAACCCCAGCAGTCAAATTTATGTCATAGGTGTGTCTCATTTTGGATTTTGCAAAATTGGATCTAAAGACAGATGTCATGACTTGTGTTATTTCCAAAACTGCTACACTCTTACAACACTGACTGTAACGTACTCAACTATTAGCTCCATATTTTTCCATTACTTTCCAAAAGTCTCGTGTATTTGGGCTGCATGTGTTAATGAAAACTGATTTTAGTTCTATGTGAGCAGTAAAACCAGAGTGAATGCTTTTTATGCGCCGTCTCCTCAGATGCTCCACAGAAAGCCGATTTGTAGATCACCTTTATCAAAACATTTGTCATGTTGTGAATACGAGTTTACGTTCAGGTGAAAGTTCTGCTGAGGCGAGGTAACGTGGCAACTGTGTTCGCTCTGTTGTTAATTTGGGTGCGTCCCGAGCACTTGGCTTTATAATGATATTGGAGGATTACAGAGGGCATGTTTTTAATGAAATGTTATCATATGCTCAGACTATTTGTGTGGATGTGAGCGTGAACGGTTGTCTGTCTCTGTGTCAGTCTGGCAACTTCAAGGGTGAACTTCGCCCGATGTGAGCTGGGATCGGCTACAGCCCACCCGCGCAGTTGAAGATAATAGTTGGAAGGAAAGATATGCTCAGACTTGTGTGTTCTCGTTGCAATTTCAGGAAAAATTGAAGTGGAACAAGTGATCAGCAAAAAGCTACAACTGAAAAGAAAAGCAGAGGTTAGTAAGTCAGTAATTTAGGTTAATAAAAAGCTCGACCAGAATGTTGGAATAGGCCTATTAAAATGTGATCTAAGATTTCATCCAATTAATGTTTATTCTGTCATCCTGCCCTTTTTTTAATCAATATATTATAGTTGACACACTGCCAGAGTAAAGTATATTTTAATGTATTCATACAGTATATTTCAGTCAGTAGTAGTCTTTTAGCACTCACTTTAATTATTGTGTATTTATGATTTAATAAGTTCTTACACTAAAACTGTACCAGATTGATTAAATTCTCTCTCAATCTATGAGCAGAATCATAAAATCCCTTTTGCTCTCTTTTGAAGATCTTCGAACAGTAGGAAATATGTAATATATCTGTGAACTTAAGAAGGTCTTGATGACTAGAAGGAAAAAACAATTCATCATCAGATTCAAATCAAATTTATCTTGACCAAATTCTGGCAGAAATGGCAAAATAAAGATAATTGGTGTTTCAGTGGGTTCAAGTACACTCGAGAAAATATTCTTTTCAAACCATGTCTCTTCTCTTTTGAGCGGTGTGGAAAAATGAGAAGCAATGTGTCTGTAACTCTTCTCACCTTTTTTTTTTTTAATCCAACATATTCCACATTTATCAAGTATTTGCAGACCATGAACGATAACTCTTCCTGCGTCTTCTGCTCGCTCAGTACCTGAAGAGTGACCTGATGCACCAGATTGACAGCCAGGTCAATGACTTCATGGACAGTCTGATCGAGGAGTCGGCCGTCCTGGAGCCTGCACCTGTGCCTGCTGTCTTCTCACCGCCGCTGTCAGAAAAGGAGAGGAGCAAACTCAGGTGCTGCCCTGCAACTCCTACCAATCTTTCAAAGCAACGTTGCACTAAAAAACAGATGTGTGGGGGTTTCAGCTCATAGGACAAACTTTTCCCATTTCTCTCCTGGTCATACACACACTTTTTCTCTCTCCGGGGGGGGGGGGGGAAATAGATTTGCTGGTCACTAATGTCTCTGTTTTTCTTTTAGGCATTTCCAGCCTCCTCATGGCCAGGGCAAGCAGTTTGTCAGTCGCAGGTCCCTCTTAGAGTAAGGTGACACTTTGATCTGAAAGAAATGCACATATTGTAATGAAACATTTGTTTTATTACGGTGCACTTCATTTAGGTTTCTGCAGCTCCAAAGATTATTTGTCAACATCAGTGTCGCTGTGCAGAGTTTAAACGCCTCCTTTCTGTGTTTCTGCAGTGAGCTGTTCGAAGTGAACCACATCCGGACTATCTACCACATGTTTATAGCCCTGCTCATTCTCTTCATCCTCAGCACACTGGTGGTGGATGTCATTGAGGAAGGCAGGTAATGTCAAGGACTGCTATGTGTAATGCCTTTATGCTTTTAATAAGCTTTTGTTGTAGAAATGCATTCCTTAAATTGCTGTCATTTCCCATCTTGGTTAGATAATCTGTCTTGAACAAGGGCTTTAAGTTTCTCCTCTATTTTATCTCCTTTGCCTCAGACTGGTGCTGCACTTTGACCTGCTGGTCTATGCGTTTGGACAGTTCCCCCTGGTGGTGTGCACGTGGATCTGCATGTTCCTGTCCATGGTGCTGGTCCCTTACTCGCTGTTCTACCTGTGGGCGCAGACCCAGTCTGGGTCTTACTCTCACCCCAGGTGGTGCAGTTTGCTGTTTGGCTCTGTATTCCTGCTCTACCAAGCTGTGGGTGTGGGATTCCTGCCTACATATGTGGTGGTGACCAACAGTTTCCCGCCTGCATCGTGCTTCATCGTCATCCTGGAACAGGTAGATGACGGTCCGCGGTTAGTGTGTTCTATTCGAATAAGAAATAGTTTGCACATGCAACGAAGTTGGCCTGGTGATTGGTGCGTGACAAAAAATACTGTTCAATTAGTGTAAGGCATCATTTGAAAATGAAAAATATGAAAGTTTACAATGGAATATTATTAACAAACAAATTAGAAGCATGTTAAAACAAGTCAGGTATTAAAGTCGAGTGTATATTTAAGTGAAGAGTTTGGCAGGGATGTGTAGGCAGTATTTCTTGACTTAGAAAAAGCTCTTTTCAAGTACCTTTTTGGAATATATGTAAATTTGATATCCTTTTTTGTTATTTGTATAATTCCAGGTGCGTCTATTGATGAAAGCCCACTCCTTTGTCAGGGAGAATGTACCAAGAGTCCTGACCTGGGCTAAAGAAAAAAACAGTATGCCACTTCCTTTTTATTTTCTCTGTCAATGTGCAGTTCTTATTTGCCGTTTCATGAAATGTCTTTCTTTCTCATAGATGCTGTGTTTCCTTTTTTATGTTGATCGGCAGTCTATCCTTTCCTCTTTAGGCCCGCGCCCAGTGATCCCTCAGGTCTCTCAGTATCTCTACTTTCTGTTTGCTCCTACGCTCATCTACAGAGACAAGTACCCCAGGTGAACGGTCCTTCTCGTTGTTTGTGTCTTTGTTCATGCACTAGCAGCTCATATGTTTGGTCAAATATTGTGTCTCACTTAATGCAGGAGCCCAGTGATCAGATGGAGCTACGTAGCCACAAAGTTACTTCAGGTACTAACCTCTTTCATATTTTAAGTAAATTGCAAGCACAAGATGTTAGCCCATTTTTCTTTGACTATTTCATCTCTTCCCACCCCACAGGTCCTAGGCTGTATGTTTTATGCCTATTACGTCTTTGTGCGGCTGTGCATCCCTCAGTTCCGCAGCATCAGTCTGCAGCTGTTTGACCTGAGGGCCATGGTCCTCTGTGTCTTTAACTCTATCTTGCCAGGTACGATCAGCCATCCTGAGCCACAAATACCCTTTCATCCACCCCTGCGTCTCACACCGTCTCGAAGTAAAACATGTTTGTGCGTCTTTCTTCTTGCAGGAGTGTTGATTCTCTTCCTGGGATTCTTTTCCTTCCTCCACTGTTGGCTTAATGCTTTTGGCGAGATGCTCCGATTTGCAGACAGGATGTTTTACAAGGTACTTCTTCTGTCACTGCCAGCCACAGCACAATATTAATTAAGTTCTTATGTTGTACTTGATTTCATTGATTTGTATCTGACATCACAGGATTGGTGGAACTCAACCTCTTTTGCTAATTACTATCGGACTTGGAATGTAGTGGTCCATGACTGGCTGTACTACTATGTGTACCGGGACTTCCTGTGGGTGAGTGGTTTTGTTATTGATTAAACAAATATCTAATGTTTAAAGAACACCAGCTGCATTCTGTGCTGGATCAATTTTATAGGTATTTATTGACTATTTTGTTCTCCTCTCTGTTGTCATTCCAGTTGTCTCAGAAGCGTTTCAGACCAGTCGCCATGCTGTTTGTGTTTACCGTGTCTGCCGTGGTCCACGAGTACATCCTTGCAATCTGCTTTGGTTTCTTCTATCCTGTCCTCTTCTGCCTCTTTATGTGCTTTGGAAGTAAGAGACGAGACCTATTCTCAATCCCGCTTGAAACTTCAGCTAAATCTCATAAATATTATTCTGTCTGTGTTATGACGCAAACAATAATGTGGTCAAGTTATATCTCTCTGCATTTCTTTTTTTCATTACGCTCTCAACCTCATCTTCACTCTCTCACAGTGATGTTCAACTTCATTCTGCATGACCAAAGGAAAGGTCCCATCTGGAACGTAATCATGTGGACGGCCCTCTTCCTGGGTCAGGGGGTCATTATCTGTCTGTACTCCCAGGAGTGGTATGCCCAGCGCTACTGCCCCCTGAAGGAGGTAACACCTGCAGCATTGCTTTGTGTGCTGTAATTTAGCAGAACGTTAGTTTTTGCTTTGCCAACCTGAAGCCAGAACACAAAATTTGCTTTACGTTCTTTTTTTTCAGCCTTCATTCCTTGAGTTACTGAAGCCTCGCTCTTGGAGCTGTCAGAGAGGCCTGACGGAGGACTCTGATAGTCTCTGATCTACGTTTGGACAACTGACGATCATCACTCATCATAATACATCTGACCAGCCTTTCTGTTACTGACATGATTTCTGATCGTTCTATTTTGTTTTCTTTCAGTGCCAAAATGTTCTTTACTCTGACAGAAAAGTCACAGTATTGCCTTACGGGCTTGTTTTATGTTTTCAAAAACAAACCCTACACATTTACAAGTTCACATAAAATCCCATTTGAACTCTTATATTTTTATTTATTTCCCATTACTTTTGCCTTGATCAACTGTGAAACCTTGTGCCAACATGATAGTGGCAAATGTGACATGGCAGAGAAATATAAACAAAACGCTTTACAAGCATCATTCACATATGCAGTAATGGTTAATATTTAACAGAGTTTACTAATGCAATTTCAATGTTATTTATTTTCACTGACAATAAGATTTATTTTTGAAAAATGGCCAATGTTTGATGTTTTGTATGAATATATTAAGAATTGTGGCCTCTGTGTTATGGCTTCAAGATTGCAGTTAATTTCTCTGAAGAGGAAAATGAGGGTGGCTTGTGACACATTGACAAGAATTATTTCATAGTGAGTCTGAAACTATGATTAAAACATCCAGATTCTAAACATCAGAAAACATGTGTTTACAAAATATAGATAACTATGCTGTATGGAGGTATAGTCTGACTTCTGAATGTAATCTTGATAGTTTGAATGTTTTGCTCAGTGTGCTTTGTTTCCTGTGGTGTTGAAACTGCTTGTTTACACATTAGTATTATTTTGAGGAAATCACAAAGTTAATGGACAGTTAATGTTGCCATGCCTGATATATTTCAATGCAGGGAGACTGTATTTATATTTGTGAATACTGAGACGCACAATATGAGGTAATCAGTAATGGAAAACTCAGCACTTCCTGACCACAAGGTGGCACTGTATTCAAGCCTTTGCTTTTGATTCTTTCTCTGCTCAATTCTGCTGTGTGTTGTGTTCAGGTGCAAGAGAGGCTTCCACAGAGTCCTTTACAAATGTATATCAACAAACACTAGTATCAGCAACTTTTTTTAAAAATATGTACAGATAATAGCAGACATATTGGAATGCCCTGTGGTACTTTCTACGAAGTAACTCTTGAGTATTCCACATTTCACTGAAGCTTTTATTTTGCTTGATGCCTTACGATACGATTTTGTTAATGAAGATACTTTTTATAGTGAAAAAAGCCAACCTACAGACATGCATTCATTAAAATTAGAGATTTATTTTTGGAGAGTGGAGCTTTTGTCTACGTCTACTGTGATATTTGTGTTTTTTTCTGGCCGTTAATAGATCATTGTCAGGTGATATAGTATATTGTCTCCTGATTCTTTAAAGGTACATCAAAGTATAAGAATACAAATTAAGTATGTTCCCTTTCGATCTTGTATTCAACTTCATCTTTTATGAATGGTTTGTATATAGTAAATATGTATATAATGGGCAATTTGCCAATTAATTAGTATTACAAGTCTTATTGTAGAGGTGATTTGCACATAATCAGATAATACGTGAGTTAAGTACCGGTAAGCACCTTTGTGGCTGTATACAAGTTTATATATACTGTCTATAGAAATGTATGTAAAAAGTACGTTTTAAAGTAAGTTATATTATTATATGATTCATTCATATGATTTGCATTTCTGAGTCCAATCATATTACCGATCACTGATACCTGTCTGAAATCTGCAAAGTTGGTATGTATGTATAATGGACTTTGTTTTTACATCAATAAAATAATTGCATACCTATGCAACCGTATTGTCCTAGTTACAGTTATAATGTGCGGATCATTTCAAACTATTTATTGAAGGACTGATTATTGTATATCAATACTCTGCATTGCAGTAGCTGATAATGGTGTTTAAAGTATTTCTGCATTTTTCTCAAGGACGCCGGGATCAGACCCCCCCCCCCGCCCGCTCCAGAGAATAGTTGGGACCGGGTTGGTGTCGGTGCGGGAGAGGTGGAGGATCCCGGTGACAGGGGATCGCGGCGAACCCCCCCGCCTTGTGCAACACATCTCCTATTCTGCGGTAAAGATGGCGGCGTCAGAGGGGGCGCGCAGCGGCCGAACAACGGCAGAACGATTCTGAAAAAGCCCCAGATTAGACCGAATCTCGCTCGCCGGAAACCGTTGTTTTCCGGTTGGGACACCATCTGTATCACCGGGACACAGACAAAGGCTGTCACGCGCCGGGGTCGCGATTTTATTGTTAAAGGCAGAGTGGGTGGGTTTCACCGATAGCTGCTAACGTTAGCTAGCCAGGCGAGCTAATAGGAGCTAGTCAAAGAGCGAGCTGCGGGTTGAGGAAGACCTTTCGGGCCAGGCCGCTCCAGCTCGGGGGAATGTGAACCAGGAGGGGAGCGCAGGGGGGTTTGCTCGCTTCGTCCCGAACGTCCTTACACCAAACTACCGGGATGGGGCAGCAGGTAGGCCGCGTCGGTGAGAGCACATCGACCGGACTCCAGCCACCACAGCCCCACGCGTCCCAACCGCACCAAGGGAAGGGGAACCGGGGGAGCGGCGCCGGGAGGAGACCCCGGGAACCCGGCAGCAGCAGCACCGGGACACCGCCTGGCAGGACCGCTGCAGTGAACGTGCCCGACCCGGGGATCAACGTCTTCACACTTCATTCAGGTAACAAGAGCCCCGTGTTTTATAAAAGATGTGAAGGAGTGCGGTTTTACTTTGATTTGTGTTCGCCGCTGATGAGCGCTCGCTAGCCGAGTCTATGCTAGTTTGACAACGACGCGTTAGCGGAAACAGCCATGCCAACTAACCGTGGCTTTCCATGTCTCAATCCATTTTACCATGCGAGTGTTAATTTGTCAACTGTCTGTGCATGTAGACAGGAGGCCGTTTAGTCAGAAGACGGGCAACACAATTGCTCCGATTTGACAAGAGTATAGCATTATGTTGGAGCGTGTGCAGCTACGTTATGTGCTGCATGTGACTTGATGTTCCCCGAAGGAGGAACAGTGTTTTTGAAAAAAAGAGGAAGAGTCTTCTCTGCTCAGCCCGAGGGTCGTGACTGGAGGTGAGCCAGTTATGTTATCTCCTAAGGCCCCCTCTGTGTGAGATTTAGTTTGGTAAACAGTGATTTTTGCTTCCGGAGGTTGATCAGCAATTCCACCCCATTAACCCACCATGGGCTCGCATTACACTACCTAGTGGTTTTCACATGCTCACTTGCATCCTCTGTCTGATCATGTCTACTGTTACAACACACTCAGCAAGCTGACTGCACAGTTTGATCCAGTGGGAGATGTATGTGAATTATTTAGAGTCACCTTCTGTCATTGCATGATTGTGCTCATGCAATCATCAACGTTTTAAAGCTACTCTCATGTGATTATACTTTAATATCCTTCAGGCTATCCTCACACACGATTACTAACTCTATGGATAACATGAGTACTGTGAGTCATACATAAAAAGACACACAAAAAGAGGTGTGGCAGGGCCTGCAGTGACCCATGTTCCTGCCTCAGAGCATTAGCTGTGCATTGATATTGTTATCTGCTCTGTTAGTCATGGAGAACAGTGCAGATCTGAACCACAGACAAATAGCCCAGCAGTAACTCCCCTTGATGATCTGCCACTGTCCTCCCAGGCTTTGCCCCTCGGGCAAGGTCTCTTAGTGGCCGATCTGTGCTTATAAGTAATGGGGATGACAGGATGCCTAGTTGGTGACATGCATATTATCATCATCATCATCTTCATAGTCTGTGTTGTAGTGTTTTACATGTCAATTTAAATTTTAAACGTGTACACTGTTTAGCTTTACTTCTCTCTCTCTTTGTGTGTTTTTGACATCCTATGCTCGATTTGATTGTACACTCTTAAGTGTAAACTTTTTGGCGTGTTTTAAATCTGTCTACCTGCAGGTGGCTTTGTTTCTCACTCATGTGTCCTCCATGATGACGTGTCACTTGTGCTGTGTGCTGCATAAAGCTAAAACTACTGCCATAACTTTCCTCTCCGCTGATGTCCTCACACCGTTGCGGTGAAAAAGGACACATCGAAGAGGCAAGCTTTTTGGAATGGAACACACATTCAATTCCTGGCTCGCACATCTCAAAAGTTACCTTCCTCAGCTTGAACTGCATGTACAGACAGACGGACCTAAGTGCAGCATCGCTTAGTGTCGGCACCGGTCTGTTCGTTCCGATGTTGGCGCAGGAGTGGCCTTTTTATAGCAGCCAGGATGCAGTCACACGGCCACTCTGCAGAGAGACTGCTACTCTTCAAAGCACACAATAATAGAACAACGACTCTTAAGCAAGGACGCTTGGCACTGTGAACTCTGACTATCAAAGTGCCTTTTTTCTGCTTGTCTATTCATGTGATAATGATGCAATATTGTCTTGCACATCTTTGTCGGTGAAATTTGGACTTGCTCTGTTAAGGAGGCTATTTTGGTTGGACTGCCAGTTTTAATTAGGGCTAAAACTGTAAGATGTTTTCCTTATTTGTCAGTTATGTTTCTTTTAAATACTTCATCTAGTTTGTGAAATGTCAAACCAAACTCACAATTTATAAACCTAAATGTATGTGTTTCCATTGCTAATTGACTGACTATGATTAGAGGCCACAAAACAAGTTGGTTATATTTATATAGCGTATAGTATTTTTATAAGCCAGCAGGTCTTTAAATTTATTGTCATCCACGTACATGTATGGGATCAGTCTCTTAACAGAATCAACCAATTTTTGTCTATCAACAAATCAGTTGAGCATTAGCGGTGATTGAATGGATGAGATGGCCAAATTGGATTTCTGTGAATTTGACAATGACGCCATGTGACCAGGTCTTGTCAAGGGGAAGTTGAGATAAGATGAGCTTTATTGATCCCATGCAGGGAAGTTGAAGTGCTACAGCAGCAAAAGGAAGTACAACAACTGATTAGTATAATTGTGAATCAACCAGTCGGACGAAGTGTTGGTTTGACAACAGATCTAATTCAGTGTTAGTGTCATTTTAATATCTATTAAATAATAATAATTATTATTAGTTTGTGTTTCCATAGGAGGAATGGCTTCAGAGTCTATCCCATGAAAGTTGCCAGAGAGCAACATGTTTGAAGTGGTTTTATTAATCCAGTTTTAACCACTTTATAACAGAGTAGCATACTTCAGTAACTAAATTATGCCTTCTTTGATGTAATTGAAAGGTGCCAGTCTATGAGGAATGCATTTTTGCTCATGCCTGTGTGTTGCTGCCTGTCTTTCCAGTGGGTGTCATGTGCACATGCTTCCACTAAAGTTTCTATCAGTATGCTTTAAACCACCAAGTCATTTTAGGGGGATAAACACGAGGCTGAAGGCCGTTGGTGTAAATTGGCTGTTAATATGCCAAGTGGCCTCCATCTCCTCACGTCTCTCTCCTCCGTGGGTGTGACATTTTTCAACATCTGTAGTTTCCAGCTTTGGGCTGTCTTTCTCTTTCTCCACTTGAGACGAGACGAGTCAGCTCCTGTCCCCTGCTCAGGTGTGCAGCAGTTCTCCTAGGCTCATCACTAATTGAGCATCCATGTCTCCCAACAAGACCGTGTTTACCGCACTAGACAGACGATACCAGCCAGAAAACACTGAGGTAAACAAGGGCAGATAGGGAGCAGACTGCCTCTGTGCTGATTCAAAGGGAGCCACCGCTGTAAGTATTGGTCGAAGTGCAGTATTAGTAAATCGGAGGACGCAGCATATTGATGCTTCCACCCCTTCAGCCTTGTCAGGAGTTCAGAGATCACCATCTTGCACTGGGTTTATCTGATATACTCACTGCAGTGAGGAGAGTCCTTTGAAAAGACAGTGGGGCAATTCTGTGGAAAGATTGGCCTTGTTAAGGTAGCACTGCAATCAATGTTCTTCTAGTATTTCACTTTTACATGTCTTTTATTTTGACTTTCTTAAATGAAACCTACAGCTTGCTCGTAAGAACTCTGAGTGTATGGGAGTGATAGATGTATTGATTGTGTTAAGAACCGATCATTTTCATTTATTTTTATAAATCAACAAAGTATTAAGCTCATCTATTTTTACTCTAAACAGATCATAGAAATTGGGATAGATGAGCGAACTGGAGTATTGTTTTTTTTGGCAGTTTTGCTGATGGTGAATGCAGAGCTGGCGGTACCTAAAGAGCAGCACTGTTAAAGCTCCCCGGAGGAGAAGAGGATCCATGGACGTAAGCGGATTTGCATCACGGGTGACATGAGATTAGAGACAAATCCACTTTTCTGTGGACTCCTTGTGCTAAAACAGCAAGGAGACATCCCACAGCAGCCACTGTCATATCTCTGGACAATCAAGTTTCAAACGCTTCAGCAGCTTTAGGTTAGATTTTAATATCCTGGAGTAAAATAATTTGTTGCTCAAAAAACTAATTAGTCAGTCCTCGTGACTGCTACTATCCACTAGGAGGAGCCATGGCCACACCTCCTCTGGGGGAAACTACCTAGAAATTAGGGCAAAACTGATGAGTCTGACTGATTGTCTCAGACATGGGAATATGTGTGATGAGATGGATGTGTTTTAACGAATATTGTTTCTGTGCAGATTATTTGAACACAATCGGACACGGTTTATGTCTGAAGACTGCATACTTCTGTAATGGCTGTTTGCTAAATAATTTAGGTTTCTCTGTCCTCATCCCTCTGCTGTTAGGCCCTTCAGTTGACCAGCTCTGCCTGTCTACAACTCGTGTCCCTGTCCCACATCTGTCTAAGAAGAGCTATCCTATTCAAAACTGAAAAATGCCCTTTAATTTATAATGCTTCACTACCGAATGTGCCATAGTCTAATGTTACCACACATTTCTGAGATTTATATGTTTTTAAGAAATTGCAGAAATATCTACTGAAGATTCTAAAATGTTTCACAGAGCTGATTTGTTTTTTCTTCAAAGTTGTGTGACTGCATGCTTCTGTGCCCAAACTCCCAGTTGTAGCCTTGAGCTTTTGCATCTGCTACCAGTCAACCTTCTGTAGATCCCAAAAACCACAGTTCTAGTTTCTATTCCTTGGCCTCCGCTCTCTGCAGCTCATATCATTAAAGAGTGAGGATTAATCAGAACAGTGAGTGATTGGATTTGCAGATGGTGAAACCACCCCTCGCATCTGTCAGCTTAAAAGCACCAAATGTTTTAAACTTCTGAAGAGGGCTGGCCAAATTGTTGCAGTGGCTCCTGAAGCTGTTCGAAGCTGCAATGGTGCAGCAGGGGAAAAACTGTGATATGGGGTAGGAAAGGGGGCAGTCCCTGTGCCAAGTCTGTTAAGCATTGATTCGCTTCCAGGATCAGTCCTCCTCTCTTTTGCTGCCATTATCGCTGCAGCTTATCTTCTGGGTTGCAGGCTGGAGACTTGGCTAGAAATGCACACTTCCACACACTGTAAACACATCCACATATAGATGTGTGTGTGTGTATATGTGTGTGTGTATATATATATATATATATATATATATATATATATATATATATATATATATATGCTTTCTTTACTTGTTTATAAGTAGAGTTAATGTGTTGCGGAGGATTATCCAACACATTCTACTGACCACATATTGGCAGCATTCTTGTGATACAATACACTTCATGATAGTGGGGTTACAAACGAGTGTTAAAAAAATAAAGAACAAACTGCCATATGAATAAAATCTGAGTTAATGCAGATCCCACTAGTCTTTTTAAAAATGTTACATTAATCACAGTCTCTGGAACATCCAACGTCATGCATTGATAATCGATAACAGTATCCCAAAACATGAGGATACTGAAGTGTGTCAATATTATCTCACACCCCTACTGACAAGTCGGTCAGAATTCCTGAATGTGCCCCACGACCCTGCTGTCCTCAAATATCCTGATTAATGCATGTGATTTTTCAGAGAAGAGATAGCTAAAAGGTTTTTTTTTTTTTCAGTTGCAGTTAATTCATTGCAAATATTGAATAACTCTGCGATCCTCGTCATTTGTTTTCATTACACAAGGTAAATAATCCAGTTTGAATTTAAGACGGTATGTAAAATGAGTAAAAGTGCCATATAAGAGAGTAATGCCGTGCCATATTGACTGCGGGGGCTCTACTGGGCTTTTTTGGCAGCCAGAGGCATCTCTGCTATCGCACTAAAAGCGCAGTGGAAGTAACATTTCCCCCTGCGTTCTGATCAGTTCGTTAAACTGAGTCATTGTAAAGCAGCTTAAACTGATACCCAAGCATGGTTAAACGACACCACACACAGATTAGATGTTCAGACATCTCGATTTGTCCTCGGGTAATTCTGTAAACCCTCGCCGCAAAGACGTAAGAAAAGCAAGGGGGAGGCAACACGAAGAGTGTACTTTTTAAGGCTTTATAGAGATCTGCTGCGGTGAACACACCTCTTGACCGGGGAGTTCAGAGCATAAACGCACACCTCTGCCAGACATTTGACATGGTCCACAGATAACATTACATAATGCATTGGACAAGACTGGGCAGATCTGCAGTGAGGAAGTCTACTCTCATGTCAGGGCTTTCATCTGAATTTATGGCGTCTCCTGGACAGAAAAACACGCTTTCTTTTGATCTCGGGGCTTCAGCGAGGCTAAAGTTTAGGTGACTTACTTTTAGGTGAACTCTGTATTTTGTTTGTATTGAAATATAATTGATCTATTAGAATATATAACTTTCTTTAGCATGTCAAACTGTATATTTACCCTATATGTGAAACAGACTCATCTAATTTTGGCAAGGAGTTTTTCAAGTGCCATCCAGTCCCTCTGCTGACAAATAAAGGAGCACTTAGCTTAGTTGCCAGCACACCTAAAGGGAAGCACTTAGAGCCCATTATTAACCCATAACAAGCCCTGAGAGGGGCAGGGCAAGCTGTGGGTTAGGTCTCCATCCTTCTCCATTCCAGGGTGATCCGCTGGCTCTTAGTCGCAGACTGGTGTTCGCCCACTGCCTAATTGATGTATTCCCAGCCGACGTGGTGGCCGTAGAGAACAGAGCTGAATAGAGAACATTGACAGGCGTTCCCGGCAGCGGTCGGCCTGTATGTGCGTGTATAAGTACTTACTCATAGAGGTTTGCAACACCAGGATGTGTAAAAGACGGGTGTCTGATTTAATGGAGAAGAGGAGAAGACATCCCAGTCTGCCGGTGAGGACATGTGTGAACAAGGCAAGTGCATACGTGTGTGGTTATTGAATGTATACCGCATACAGTAGTTACACTGCTGATAAAACGATTACTTGTTTCAGACTGATATCAGCAAGTAGAAGTGTGGTCTTTCTACGCGATAAACTTCTAGTCCTCATAAACAAGAGCATATCTTCCTGAGCCCCCACACACACACACACACACTCTTTCTTTTGCGATGTGGCGTTTAAGTTATTGTCCTTTGTCCACACAAACACCAACTTTGTAAACAACAACTGACTCTCCTCACCCTTTTGTGAGGAAGGAGTTTTGTAAACTAAAAGGCAGTTGTTTTGTAAACAACTGACTCTCAGCACCCTTCTCGAGTGATGCACTGCCTCTCAAACTGTTGATGGATTGCTAATAAATCCTGTTAGTGACATTTATTTGTCCTGGTTAAATGATATGATATGATATGGCTTTCAACTAGTGATTACTTTTAATATTTCATTGGAGATAATTATTTTGATTAATCGATTAGTTTGTTTGGTCTACAAAACATCTGAAAATGAAGGAAAATCACAATTACCTTGAGCCTTAGGTGACGTCTTTAAATCTCTAGTTATGCCACCCAATAGTCCAAAACACCAAGTTATTCTGTTCATATAAAAAGAGAAGCGCAGAAGTTGGTATCATCATCTTTTCCGTTTGATCTACTAATTGAATTATAGCTGTAGCTCTAATACAATATTCTGATTTACAATATACAACAATTATGTCTATTCAGTACATAGTACATGGATTTGTGCCCTGAAAGTGCCCTTGTTGGTTGCTCTCCCTCTAGTTTCTCCCATTTTTTGATCAAAATGTCTTTGTGTTTTGGATTCTAAGGTAACAAGAGGGTGTCTTATGCTGTGCAGATTGTAAAGCCA
The DNA here is from genome assembly GCF_009769545.1 of Cyclopterus lumpus. NCBI lineage: Eukaryota > Metazoa > Chordata > Actinopteri > Perciformes > Cyclopteridae > Cyclopterus > Cyclopterus lumpus. Next base: position 19,329,287 of record NC_046969.1, read on the forward strand.
TCAGACATATTTGGAGCTACATTAATGAACCTGACTTGAGCGGGGTCCTCCACTTTAGTCGTCTACTAAACATTGAGTTTTCTTTCAAACTTCCATCGGTTTTATTGCAAACAGTATGTCCATGTTTTTGTCCCCATAAGACAATTCGAACACAAAAAGAGCCGATAAAACATGATTTATCAATGTGACCATCAGAAAGGCTGCTACGAGATTACAACACCCAGTAGTTCTCCAGCCCCCCTTGTTTGGAGATATCGTTGACTCTCCCATATTCCTAATTTTTTCTGACTGAGTCTGCCACTGGATCTGTTCTGGCCTGTCTTTATCGGCGTATGTAATGTCGTTTTGTGCGTGGGTCTCACCCACGGCATTGTCTTAGGTTTCTGTCTTCCTGTGGGCAGCGAGCCATCCATCTCCGCTCCACCATCACTATGTGCCTGGCTCCGCAGAGTTATTTCTGGATGTCATGCTGCTATGTTTTGTTCTCCAGCTTCTAAAAATATACCCTTACCTCGCTGGTCATGGGCTTCAGATACGATCTCTATTGTTTTTTAATAGGCTGTGTAAGTGACGTTATTGTGTTGTTTAATACTTTGGCACAAGGCGGTTGGTTGGTGAAGGGAATGCTTTAAAGACACATGCAGGCACACACTCGCATACAAACAGCTGCAGGGGAAGCGTGTGTGTGTGTGTGCGTGTGTGTCCTAGGACCAGGGTCACCTCTGTCCCAGCTGTCTTAGGGGGTGCAAGCTTCTGGTGCGCCTCAGACTTGCAAATACCCTTTCTGCTTCGCTCAACACAAAGCCATCGTTTCTTCAGAACGCACATGTGCTACACTTCACAACACACACACACACACACACACACACACACACACACACGGCATCGGAAGGGCACACAACATACCCCACGCAGACCAACTGCTCCCTCAATCAAAAGCTCCAGCACATGAGCTCTGCCCAGTGGATCAGCATCACGCTTTTTGTCTGAGCATAAGAAAGATTTTAAGCGATTTTAAGAAATATGATCAACTTAATTGAACTTGATGATGCTAGGAAAACTATTTGATGTAATTGGGTTATTTGATTTGCGCCTTGGAGTACTTGACCAGTCAGTGTCTCTTTGTATCTTGCTGCTTGTCTGGGATGACTTGAATAGAGATTCCTCAAATCGAGACCTTTGACAAATGTATACAGCATAATATTTCTATTTCATTAAAAACATTCCTGAAAAGAGTGATGTGATATGTAGCTATGTAAGAGGAGCAGCTTTGACAGTTGTCTCGGCCTGACTACAGCAGTTGTAGTCATACATACACACACACACACACACACACACACACACACACACAGAGACAGAAGAAACGTGTGGGTCAATAGGACCCCCACCCCCCCACTCAGGGGAATAAGACCTGCCATCTGCTGTTGGCCACAGCACTGGTCCAGGCCTAACACCCTCCCACACTGCTCATATATACACACCCACACATCACATTCAACTCAACTTTCCTCCATACCATACATCCAGCCCTACCCCCCCAACCTCTGTATATACATGCCCCCCCGCCCCCTCTCCCCTTTACCACACACTTTTCTTATTCCCCCTCTGCCACGTTTTGCCATCTCTTACAGTGCGTTAAACCGCAGAGAACATCAGTCATGGATGTCTGTGTTCGCCAGATGGACCTTGGAAATCCTGACTCTCGGCCACATCAAAGCTGCTAGGGAGTTCCCAGCAGGAGGCTGCTAGTCACTACTGTAACTTCAGAAGTTTAGTTCAAGGACATCGTGGGTAAATACTTTGTCTGGGGGGTCTCCGTCTCACTCCGATTGCTCTCCGTACAGCGTTTGTTCTCCCGCAGTGAGGGGAGTAGCTCGTGCTCCAGGAGAATGTACACTTGTGCTTTTCAGTCTACTTAGACACGGTCAAGCTTTAAACAACTGCTGGGAGTCATCGCAGCGGATCGACAAAACCTTAAGTGCTTCTTTGGCTACTAGGACTGAAGATGTACTGGGAACTGTGGCTGAGCCAGGACACAGCCAGTGCCGCGCTGCAGTGCATGCTGGTCCAGAACAAAGGTGGGCAAGCAGTGTGCATAGATGTGGACAGACTAGACAATATTGAGCTAAATTGTTTGGCATAGGAGAAAGATATTGAGTGCGGATTTGAACAGAACTCAGAAAAGCTCTCCGCGTGCATGGCATGTGCCTGCCACATGGTGTGTAGACTAACGATGGAAAATACTTAATTTCTTGATGATGTTCTGCCATCTTTGCTCGATTAGAGCAATAACACTCAGATTTCTCTCAGTACTTTGAGTTTGCATGGGCCAACCGTAACTGGTCTGAGCAAAAAGTGATGTATTCGTCATTTTTTTAATTGCATACGGTGTCGCCCGAAGCTTAGAGTTAAAAACGGCATCATTCTCATTGACTTGCTAACTACAGTCTGAAGATACAAGTCTGAAGTTGTCTGGCATCTTGATTTTGGTTGATTTTGATCAACCTTGGGTTCTCAATTCTCCGATTTGAAAACCAAATCTGAAAGAAATGTTCTGTTCTGAGCTGCGTGTGATTGTTCACACATTAGCGGACCTTTTTAGAGGCCATTTTTCACAGGGGGCTACTGTTGTGATCTTGTTAATCACAATTGTGATTTTACACCAGCCTCCTTTTAGCTTGGCTGCATGGCTTTGCTTTTGCTAGTTTGGTGGGCTGTTCTATTACGAGACCAACAACGATATCGGACCAATACCGACTCAATTACTGAATCGGATACCGGTGACAATGGGGTTCTATGTTTATCTACTATTTAAATTATTTGTATATTATTTGAACCTCTGCACTAATGACAGTTGTCTCGCTAATGGTCTAGTTTATAAGTAAGTTCAATGGTCCTCCACAGTAAAAAATAGTTTCCTGTTCTTAAAGGCTGCATTGCAGTTCCATAAGCTTATTTCCTCTGTCTAATTTTAAGAATCAACTAGTTCCTTGTTAGTTAGTTTGTAACGACTGCAGATGTTGAAAACCGGAAGATGACCTTTAGCTGTCCTCATAAGTGCTTTGTGTTGTCTCTTTCTGTTCCCCGGATCATAGCCATGTGATGTTATCATTTAGTTGCATTTCGAAAATAAAAATCAGTGTAGTTATACCACAACTCCAAAACAACTATTATAACTATAGTGAAATATTTAAATGTATTATAATTTTGAGACAAAAACAAAAATGTGCTAAGTAGTAGCTTTTCCATTTCAAAGTTGTTGTATTGAAGAAATTGTTCTCCGTCCCTCCGGTTCCTCGCCCGTATCTCCCTCTTGCTCAGCAGCTGTCCAGGCATGCAGTGACTTTGGCAGCAGCTGTTGAGTTTAGTACGTGTAAGCCACGCATGTACTTGTTCTTCATGGTGCGTCTGTGAGTGGGAGTGTGTGTTTGTTTGTGTGTGTGTGTCTGTGTGTGTGTGTGTGTTGTAGCTATGGTAATCACTGCACCAAGAGAGATTCTTTCCTACCTCAATGCCGTAGCTCCTCCCTCTAGCGCTATACAAAAATAAAAAAAGCACGCCCACCTCAGATCTTACCTGGCGACCGGCTTCTGTGTGTAGCCATTGATAACGGTGCTCTTCAGAGTGCGGATACAGTAAAGTAATGGTTTTGAAGTGCTTGCAGGCAAGCAGCAGTTTTGAGGACGAGTGGACAGCTCTGATCGGCCGTCATCGCCACACAGGGTTCAGGCAGGGGCAACAGACTGGACAGACAGGTAGACAATCAGGAAAAATGGACACTTAGGATGATGTAGAATTGAAACTGTATCATGTGGTTAGAGTACACCTTTCCTTGTGCTTTTTGTCTCAAGATAGTATTGGAATAGAACAGCTTTTTGTGACCAGTTTGTGCTTTAGGGTTATTATCATACACAAAACAACTTATTTTGGGTTTCTGTATGATTTGAATGATCGATTTCTTTCTTCCTTCACTGTCGGCCACCTGTGTAAATGATGTTGCATTCCCAGTCACATTTGTCTCGGGTTTATCTTCCCTCTCCCTGACCATTTCTCCTTCTCTTCCTCCAGAAGCTCTCCACCGGCCATTCGGCCTGGACTCGGCAGCGCTGACGGAGGCGGTGCGTTGGAGCTCCAAGGAGAACCTGCTAGGGGCGGCCGAGAGCGACCCTAACCTCTTCGTTGCACTTTATGACTTTGTCGCCAGCGGAGACAACACGCTCAGCATCACTAAAGGTAAACAAGAGCGTAGCACTCATTTCTTTTCTCTGATTCACTGTAAATTGATTGCAACAACTGTTTATGCCTAATGATGTACAATTCTGATTTCACAAAAAAAGAGGTTTCGTGATGCTATGTGCTGAAACGAGACTTGAAAAGCGTGTTCTTCAGTCCATCCTTTCCCATGCATCATCACTGAAGGTTGAGTCGTGCTAAGCAAGACTGTTGACATCTCTTGCAACCAAACAGAGGGATTCCTCATTGGTAAATTCCTTGAGGCAATCCCTGTGATTGGCAGGCCAGCAACTCCCGGCTGAAAGAATGTTTGAGTAAAAGTGTAGTTATGCCAGAGGAATGTTGTGTGTCAATAGAGCTTACTTAACCATCACTATAATCGCACCCTGTCGTGACATCAGCCCGTATCTGATCCCCAGCCCAAAGCTTTCTTTGTCAACCGCCCAAACCTGTCTTTCACACTACGCTTTACTTATTTTACATGCAAGCCAAATGTTTGTTTACTTTATCATCCACTAGTCCAGAGGTAGAAAAATAATATCAGAGCGTGTGACAAAGAAATGTTATCTTGAGTTCAAACCAGCAGTTAACTGGTCAACAATCTCTCCCCAGTCTTAAAATATCCCCATAATATTAGAGACAGCCAGGCTGGTGTCCCCAACCGATCTAATGCATGAAACGTGGCAGAGTGTTAATTATCCATCGTTTGCAGACTTCCATGGCAGCTGCCTGGGATGGAAATGATGTTTAGACCCTGACTCATGGACTGAATCTGAGGTTCCTGCCCACATGCAAGCACATGTGCACTCCCAGGCTCCGCTGCACTATTCCTATCTGCCCGGCTCTTTGCCCTGTCACATGGAAACACCCCAGCATGCCTCTAATGCTCTGTGTGTTTCCATGTGTTAATGTTAATATTGAGTACGTTCAACTGTTATCATGACAGGGGGAAGGGGTGAGCGCAGCAGTCGAGGGCTGATCAGAGAAGGGACTTAACGAGCACACGTCTGGGGCTAATCTTTGTCTCTTCTCTGTGACGGGCTGAACCAGGCTAGGCCAGACTAGGACCTGGCTCTACAGACAGACATGGCTCCCAGTGTGTGAGGCAAAGAGGCAGTCAGTGTTTCCACTCCCTCTGTACTTAGACACAGAGGAGACTGTTGGATTGGTGGGCTGGATGTGGATAACCATCTCTGTTTTTAATGTAGTTCTGTGGATAGCCAGCCTAGTGTGTCACTTAAAGAGCGAGACCTGCAGCTCGAGTTGGTGGTTACATACTAGTGGGCCATGGTTGACTGACTGATTCGGCTTACTGTAGCCTAATAACCTAATTTTGACTTTATAGTTATTTTGTTTATAAAGTGACAAAAATAGCTCTGTTGTGAGTATTATAAACTAGATAGTGTTTTGTTGTCTCATAAGCCTTTGAATGCATCCATATGTTACTTCACCTGGACTTCTTGCATCAGATATCATTGTCTCATCTGTATCCAAAGCAAAACGCACACATCGTACTTTGTGTGTAAAGTCTGTGTGTGACTGGTGAGAGAGATCATTGGACTGGAATAGAAAGTCAGCGTAGGGGATGTGTGATAGAAGAGCAGAGGAAGGTAGACTGATACTACCTCCTCCCTTCCCAGGCAGACTTGGCCTTTGCTTTCTACCAAACCATCACTCCCAGAAAAGACTCTGCCCTGTTTCTTTTCTTTCTCCAATCCTCCATGAGACTGACGGGACTGATCACTGCTTCATTCAGTGTTTGTTACACTGATGGGTCTCTTCCCCCCCCCCATCCTGTTTCCAGCACACAACCACTCTGCTCACTCATGTCGTCTTCAGCACTGATGTCAGAGATAAAGGCAACAGACCAAGTCACTACATGCCTGGGTTTGCCGAGCCCTCTGACAGATATGCAGTTCACCCAACCCTATCATTGTTCCATGGCTTTTGATGTAGTTTTAATGAGAGGCATGACGAATACATGACTCCTCTCTCCTGTGTGGGACCTGTTATTAACCAACGCTGGGACCTGATAACAAATGATCTTCTTTGTTGTGTCTCTATAAGGAATCTGAGAGAAAAATGAATGAAATCCTGTAATCAGCGTCACAGATCTAATCATAAAACATAATAACCCTTTCTTTAAACTCATGGTTAGAGATTTTTTTTAAATTTTGTATCCAATGGCTTGCAGGGTTTACTCTGTTGGGCCTTTTTAACAGTACACATGGGTGAGATAAAGGCCATGATAACTTGTTAACCACCAGTCCACGCTCTCACCGACCTGATGAGATGAAGTCTGACAAGTTTCCCCTCCTATGTCCAGGTGAGAAACTGCGTGTGCTGGGCTACAACCAGAATGGAGAGTGGAGTGAAGTGCGCTCTAAGAACGGCCAGGGTTGGGTGCCCTCCAACTACATCACGCCGGTCAACAGTCTGGAGAAGCACAGCTGGTACCATGGGCCCGTGTCGCGCAGCGCCGCCGAGTACCTGCTCTCGTCCCTCATCAACGGCAGTTTCCTGGTCCGGGAAAGCGAGAGCAGCCCCGGACAGCTGTCAATTTCTCTTCGCTATGAGGGGAGAGTCTACCACTACCGGATCAACACCTCCTCGGATGGAAAGGTAGAGTGAAGAATAAAGGGTGGTTGACATTGAGAGAATGCTTCATCTTTATGATACTTTTTCATAATTAGGTCAAGTTGCGTGCTGCTTTTTCTGGAGTTGTCGTTAGAACTTTGACAGCATTTATTAACTCTGTCCCTCTCCTCATCCTTTCACTTTGTCCTCGCCCACCTCCTTCCATTCCCCCTCAGGTGTATGTGACATCTGAGAGTCGTTTTGCCACCCTGGCCGAGCTGGTCCACCATCACTCCACTGTAGCCGATGGCCTGGTCACCACCCTGCACTACCCAGCACCCAAATGTAACAAGCCCACAGTGTACGGTGTCTCCCCCATTCACGACAAGTGGGAGATGGAACGCACGGATATCACCATGAAGCACAAGCTGGGAGGAGGCCAGTATGGAGAGGTGTACGTGGGAGTGTGGAAAAAGTACAACCTCACGGTGGCTGTCAAGACACTCAAGGTAAGAGGCCCCTCCTGTCATAGTTTATTGTCACTGAGCTTTATTGTGGGAAGCTGGTTTGGAAAAGTGGTTATGGATCACCACCTGCAGGCAGACCTTGGTAATACACGTGCTGCATGTTACTTGTTCCCAGCTGCCATGTCTTTCCTACCCACTGATGAGATGGCTCTTTTCTTTTTTAAATTAATTTTCCATAATGACAGGAGGACACCATGGAAGTTGAAGAATTTCTGAAAGAAGCAGCAGTTATGAAGGAGGTTAAACACCCAAACCTCGTTCAACTACTTGGTAGGTATTTATGAACACTGATTCTATGTTACTGTGCCTCGACAAAACCAAACCAATTTTCATACTTTATTCATCTCAATACATTCTAAATTACACTTAAGATGGCTTTGTCAGACACATTCACTCTTAGTGGTTGTTGGCATCTTTATTCAAACTTTGCTGCCTCTCCCACAGGTGTGTGTACGCTGGAGCCGCCGTTCTACATTGTAACAGAGTACATGCCACACGGCAATCTACTGGACTACTTGAGAGATTGTGACAAGGAGGAGGTGAACGCTGTGGTGCTGCTCTACATGGCCACACAGATCTCCTCTGCCATGGAATACCTGGAGAAGAAAAACTTTATACACAGGTGAGGGGTGTGTGTGTGTGTGTGTGTGTGTGTGTGTGTCTCTGTGTTTGTGTGCCATGCCTCATTTGTCAGAGTAATCTAATTTCTCTCTCTTTCCCCTTTCTCTCCCTCTCTTCTCCTTGCCTCACTGTCCCTCCCTCAGGGATCTCGCTGCAAGGAATTGCCTGGTCGGGGAGAATCACGTTGTGAAGGTCGCAGACTTTGGCCTGAGCAGGTTGATGACTGGTGATACTTACACAGCCCACGCTGGGGCCAAGTTCCCCATCAAATGGACTGCACCAGAGAGCCTTGCATACAACACCTTCTCAATCAAGTCTGATGTCTGGGGTGAGCAATACATGAGCATACGTTTGTATTAAGCTTTCCTCTCTTGTAGTTCATTCTTCCATGTGCTAATGTTTGATCCGCTTCCTTGCAGCATTCGGGGTGCTGCTTTGGGAAATTGCCACTTATGGCATGTCTCCATACCCTGGAATCGATCTGTCTCAGGTCTATGACCTCCTGGAGAAAGGTTACCGCATGGAACAGCCCGAGGGATGCCCGCCCAAAGTCTATGAACTCATGAGAGCATGTGAGTAGTAGCCATCATACCTACCTTTTGCTTAATCACCTAGTGGTCGCACGAAAGTGTGAGGACATGAATAGAGGTCGACAGCTTTGGAAAAGTTGGTTTGGGCTTTAATCTTTCCTAGATGCTTGTAAAAAACCTTTGTCATATCACATTTTGCAGCATCCCCTTTCATACTGTCTTAAAACTTACTATCCTGTAATTCAAAAGAAGAAAACAGACAATAGTCTGGAATTAACAGGATCTGTGAAAGACCAGATTGTTTAAGTCTTATATAGTGGTCAAATTCGGTATCGTCCTTTACTAAAATGTCTTTTTGTCCATCTCTCTTTCAGGCTGGCAGTGGAGCCCATTGGACCGGCCTTCGTTTGCAGAGATCCACCAAGCCTTTGAAACAATGTTCCATGACTCCAGCATCTCTGAAGGTAGATTAACATGCAGTTTATCCTCTGAAGGCTTTTGTGGAGCTCAAAACCTGCATTCATAAAGCTTCTAAACTCACTCCTCTAAAGGAGCAGAACATGCAAACTCTCTTTCATATCTCTTCATTCAGAAAGCTGACACTTAACTTTGCTCAGCAGAGCTGCCTTGAGAGACGGCTAGAACATCTTATATAAGATAAAACTGTATTAATCTCTGTTAAGAAACTGTGTCATTGGAGCGGCATAATGTATAGAATAGGGTAAAGTGCAACATTTTGAAAACGAAACATGTAGAACTAACCACATAATAAATGTATGTTTGAATTGTGACTTCCTTCTGATAGTTTGAATCTTTTTGTGTACATTGCAGAGGTAGCAGAGGAGCTCTGTAAGACGGCCTCCTCTGGCCACGGAGGGCCACTGCACCCTTTCAGTCACGACATGCCCCTGTTGCCTTCCAAATCTCGCACACTCCACAAGCACACAGAAAACAAGGAAAACATTGAGGGTGGACTCGACGGACGATCTGACCACGGCACGCACGGTCACTCAGGTACAGCCAGCCATGCCTACCTTTCTTCCAACCAGTCAGATGCACCAGATTGTTATTCTGCAGGTATTCCAGAGAACGTTGTTCTGCAGCGCCGCCAAGCCCGCCGCTTGAAAAGAAGGGCCGTCCATTTTTCCTGACCACTGGTGCCGGCACACCTCTAGCAGCCAGTGCTGTCTCAGGGCAGATCTGCAAGCACAGCCTGACATAGTCCCTATACCCTGGCCTAGAATTACAACGGTTTCAGCACTCGGAAGTATTTTATGTCTAATGCTCAAGGTTCTGTTTATTCAGCCGTGAAACTTAAGTGCTCCTGTCCATGTCATCCGACACCAATTAAAAAATGTTAAAGATGCTATAATGGAAATTATAAAATATAAATGTGATCATGTGATTCAGGAGGTCACTTCAAGACAAACACAAATATATTGAGTGATCAATGGTTTTTGTTATCTGTGATGGAATGAAGGTCATATTTCTATCTTGTCCTATTTGTTGCATTACTGTTATTCCCACATCCCATCCAATAGTTGATAACACGTCATGTATTCATATTTGCTAACCCCAATATTAAATTTAAATAATGTCTGTTTGTCTTGTCTCGTTTAATTTATTGCATATTTATTTGTTTTATATTGAAAATAAAATGTTTAATGTGTGTGTTGACTGTGAAGAAGACCGTCTGTTCCCGTCTTTTCTTTTTCTCACCTACTTCTGCTGCTGTTGTTTAGCTTCGATGTCTTGGTCCATGAACATGATAAATTAACAAAAACTATTCACCAATGAAGTAAACGGTAGCTTTCATGAAGTCAAAAAATAAATAAGAATTGTTACCGTGATAATGCAGAACATGAAGTGTACGTTTGATATTAATGAAACCACAAAGATTGTAACCACAGTTATGACTTCATTTTCATGTCTAACGTGTTGTACTAATATTCCTTGTTTGTATGCATTTATATTTTCATGCAAACGCTATCATTGAAGAGAGAACCATGCCAAGTAAGAAATGCTGAGTGTACCGTTGGTGCCCTTATTCAGTTCACGTAACGTTTGTCGTTATAATGTGTTGAATTTATTAGATTTATCGAATTCATTAATTATTATTTAGCAACGCTTGTGCACCGTTCCCTAGTGATTTAAACACCAGCAGAAGTGTGATCATGTATTTCCCTCTTTGACCAAAGTTTCGCAACTGCCCCCCTAGTAGCGGGTTGGGCAGTTACTGTATGGCATGTGTTATCATCAAGTCCTAGAAGTGTATTCATCATACCATCTTTTACAAGAGCAGCTTGTAAATCATTGAATTAGAGTTAGCATGTGCATGACTGGCATGGCCTGAAAACTTTCCATCCCTTTTCCTGAAAGGCTTTTTCCTTACTCATGAGTCCCAGAGGAGGAAAGAAAAGCTTTTAGAGGGAGCGGGAGGCAGGGAATGGTCCATTTTATCACAACAGCTGCCTGATGCAATGAGTGACATTAATCTATAAGCGAGCATATTAAGAGACTAAGCGGATTCTGAGCAGTGTTCTTCATTACCTTGTTTCTTGAGGTATTAAGTAACCCTTTAACAACAATGTGTTTTTGCTGAGTTCAGCCCAGCTTTTTGGCTCTGTTTTAATTCCAGCCCTCTTTCCTTCTTTCCAGGCTGGGCTTCTACCTTGTTAGGAGGGGATGGCCGATCAGGCAGCTCCCCGGCTCTGCCCAGAAAACAGCAGCCACGGGAGAAATCTCCCGGCACCCTTTTAGAGGACGCACAGGATATGGGCACATTTACGCGAGACCGCAAGACTGGCTTCTTTAGCTCCTTCATAAAGAAGAAATCTTCCTCTTCTTCGTCCTCCTCGCCGTCGTCTCAGCTCCAACAGAACCTCCCAACGCCGCCCAAGAGGAGCAGTTCTTTCCGGGAGATGGAAACGCAGCCTCACAAGAAATACGAGCCCACCGCTGATTTCAGCGCTCCTCCTCCCCAACCCCATTCGGACAGTCTCGGTGGCTTCTCTGCGTCGCCCTCTCACTCCCATGGAGAACCCACCCAGCCCCAGTCACGCTGCTGTGGGGCTGCCTTTGGACAGAAACCCTCTGGTGGGGGGCTCGCTTCACAGGTGACGAGCGGCAGCGGTTGGAGTGGGTTGGCTGGGTTTTTTACCCCTCGACTCATCAAAAAGACCCTTGGGCTACGGACAGGAAAGACAACCTCTACAGAGGAGACTGGGAGTATAGCAGGAGGGCCTAAACCCTTTCCTAGGTCCAATTCGACCTCCTCAATGTCATCTGGGCTGCCAGACCTGGAGCGCATGGCTCTGACTTTACCCAGGAACCGCAGTGCTAAACCCCCTCTCGAGAGGACTGCCTCCACAACCTCCCAGCCAGAGAATGGGGCTGCGCGGCCCTCAGAAACTCTGCAGAGGAGGATGGATGAGGGGACGGCACAGATCAGGGAAAGGCCCAAAGCCAAGCTATTACCCCGAGGTGCTGCCGTAGGCGTGAGGGCACCAGGGGTTGGGGGGGAGGTGGGGGAATCGGACAGTCTGTCTCGGGTCAAAGAGAGTAGAGAGGAGAGTGGGGGAGGACCAGACAGGCAGCAGAGTTGGTCATCTCCCTCTAAGACTTCTAGTTCTATAGCTTCATCAACCCCAGCAGGTGCGCCGACTCACAACCACAAAGTTCCGGTCCTGATCTCCCCCACACTGAAGCACAGCCCAGCTGACGTGCACCTGGTCGGACTGGACTCTCAGGGGAACCGCTTCAAACTGCTGTCTGAGCACCAAGCAGACCGGGACAGGCCACGACTTGTAAAACCCAAGTGTGCTCCTCCTCCCCCTCCCACCCTGCGCAGTCTGCAACACTCCTACAGTGGGGACGGAGAGGAGCAGGTAGGTGGAGCACCAGTGGAGGTAAACGGAGACGCGTTGAAAGCTCACAGGTCGGGGCGAATGTCGGGTGGAGCGACGACGGGTAGACCATCTGTGCCACCACCACAAGTGCCTCCTGCATCTTCCTCCTCCTTTTCGACGTCCTGCCCCGCCACCACCAACAACACGACTCCCACCAAAATGGCCAACGGGGCCGCCACCATTGCCGCCTCTTCACACACGGCATCGTCTGCCGGTTCCAAAGTGGCACTGCGGCGAACCAGGCAACAGGCGGAGAGGGTGCCCCTGGAGCGAGTTAGTCGCGTGGCCCTGCTGGAGTGCGCAGAGTGCCTGAGCAGCGCCCTCCATGGCAGCTCCGAAAGCCCCTCCAGCAGCCAGGTGCTGGACGCGGGTCACCAGCTGCTAGACTACTGCTCAGGTTATGTGGACTGCATCCCTCAGATGAGGAACAAATTTGCCTTCCGGGAGGCGGTGGGGAAGCTGGAGCTCAGCCTGCAGGAACTGAGGGCCTCGTCCTCAGGGGGTGGAGGACTGAGCGGCGTGGGGCCCAACACTGTACAGGACAACCTGCACAGCTGTATTAAAGAGATTAGTGACGTAGTACAGAGGTAGCCACTGTGACAACACCAACCGTCACCCAGAACTACCCAACAGACTGCTAATATTCCTTTTTATGTTCTGGTTCTTTTGACAGCTTTTTGGGGGACAAAATGAGACGACTCTTCAGTACCTCAGAGAAATCACTACAAAAACGTATTCTTTTTACTGTTTACAAACAACTGTTTCATAAAATGCCAGTGTGGACACTAGTTTTGCTCTGACCTATAAGTATTCAGAAACGTTCATACCAAACTAAATGTGGTTTCAGTCGCACCAAGAAATGTTTAGCCCCTCGCCTCCACCCGGCCGTAATAAAGGTCCCTTCGTTAAATGAATGTCGAGGGTATCGGTGGTGTGTAGCCAGCCCGGAGAGTCGGCAAAGTCGACGCTCACGCTGCTCATCTGTCAGTCTGAGCGAGAATGGTGGTGGCTGTGCGACGCCTTACTGAGAACACGAGACAACGGTTTCACTGACGAAGCTCGAACAATGTTTCACAAATGAGTGAATCATCAGTTGGATGTACTGTGTTTCGCAGTTGAGTATTTTGCTCACTGTCTGGGGAACTAAGTGACCATAAGCCATTTTCTTAAAGCCATTATATTCTAAAGGATTGGAATCAACATCAGGATGCAAGGTTTTGAGGTCTCAATTTGCAGTTTTATTCTGTGTGCAGAATTTTATTTTTTATTTTTTTTTTAACTTATTTTCATTTTCATGACAGTATTTTAAAGTAGATGGATAAATGTGGTAAAATATCAAATCGCCCCAAAACTGCTCCTGTCGATATCGGACTAAAGCCTGGTTTTCTGAGAATAATAAACTGTTTTGACGCAGACATTTCCACGTGTCCACACAAGGCTGACATAAAAAGACGGGATCGCTTGCATCATTGGAACTTGTGTGCATCTGACAAGCGTGTAAATAAGCTCAAATGAAATGCCAAGTGTACGTTTCAGTATTGCCAAATACAGGCTTATCAAATCTAAAAAGATTTAAAATCTAGAAAAGATTTATTTGATTTGTCATATGCACAGCATTTGTCTTGTTGTTGTGACTCATGTTCACACCTTAACACAGTGCCACATGAATGGGGGGGAAATCCCCAGTCTCCTAAAGCATTTCAATATTTATGTCCAGTTATCCTTGCACACTACATTTCTTCCTTGTAGGATGGAGCATAAAAGAGTGGGGGGAGGGGAGAGCACAGGGTAGCGCATGAGCAGGTGAATTGGGACGGTATTTCTAAAAGTGTCCTGAGTATGGACAGAGCTGGATTCCCTGTAGCCTTGTCGTGTCCTCAGTGCCTCAAATTCTTCCATGTATGAACACTGCGAAATGCAGAGACCTACTTTACACTAATCACACAGTACTGATCTCTCAACAACAAAAAACTGCAGTACGTCTTCAGCACATGAGTGATTTTTTACATTATTTGGTTCAAAGAAAAATGCTTTTTAGAATGTCTATGTCTGAACTTGAATTTTAAATTATTCCTGATTTTTTTTTCTTTTTTCTTTTATTAAAAGCACAGACCTATTTTGAGAGAAAAGTTATGTAAATATTTGATTTATTTCATATGCAGGAAACAAAAGATGTGTGTGTAGTTACAGCATTAAGAGCAATGTTTTTGACTGAAGAGAGGTATTGCGAGACATCGGCTCATCCACCCTAATCTGAATATCTGCTTCATGAATGTATTAGTCTTCTGTTCTGAATCTGGTCGAACGTTCATCTGCATGACTCTTTAATTTTTTTTTTAAGGGGACATTTTTCTTAAATTATTTATTATTATTATTTTTTTATTGGCCCATACGTCTAATTTTGGTCACACTAAATAATAAATCCAGAAACGGCTGCTCTGTTTTTTTGAGCACAAACCAAACTTGCTTTGGCTCACATCATATTGTACACTGGATAAGGCCTCAGACACATTGGTTCGTTGACACATGTTGCATAAGAATACTACAAAATCTAAATCTGTAAACACTGCAGGTCCAGAACACTTTCAAAATGCCTGTTAATGACACTTGATGGATTGCCAAGTAAATGTTTTGTCCACTTGTGTTTGTGATGTGTTTTTTCACATCATCATTTCATGTTGTGTGTCCGTATTTATGTCCATTTTCTTGCCAAACAGGATCCCTTTGAGACAAGCTGATGACTCGTGTCTATTCACTGTGAGTTTCAAATAACATGGACGAAAAAATGCCATCATCGTTTCTTTCATGATTCTTGGTGCCTTTTTGTGAACAAACGATTTATGTACGCTATCACTGCAAGAATTCAAAAGTATGGCAATGTTAAAGTGTTAAGTGTTTTCTTTCCTTTGCCATGAGATTGTGATAAGCGTATCACGGCAGCATGTATTTCTGTCATTTTGGAGGTTGATGGTCAGATGCAAACTTGAAACCAAAAGGTGCACTTTGTCTTTGAAGATTATGTATTTAGATACTCTGACAAATGACACGTGAGTCTGCTGCACTAAACCCGAGCTGCTGTGGTGTCTCATAATCTGATCACATCAAAGGTTTTGTCGAAATAATTTCTCTTTCGAGTTGCCGAGCAAACTTTTTCTGTTGTGTATAGTGCATCTCTGTGGAGCAGGTTTTCCAAAAAGCCTTATCAAGAAAGATGTAACCTCCCAGAGTCGACACGTTTCCAGTCTGGACTGTTTTTAAAGAAATAAAAAATGTTGATTTTTTAAAACAATATTTACAGAGTCAATAAATTGATTTGGTACCAATGTTTTTTCCTCATATCTGATATCTGAACAGACGCTGTTCAATATTTGAGCTGACCACCCTTTTTTTGTTGCTTATTCTCAATATCAGTCTTCTACATTGTCTTTATTTATGCTGCCTGCATTTATCCTGTATATCTGTTATTTTTGTCCTGCTGTCTCTGTTTTGGAGAACAGCTCTGGAGAACATGTGTACACATCATTATACCAAAGGCCACTTCTTCAGTTGTACGAGTGCAATTTAAACCAACACACACAATAATGGAATATGTGAATTTAAACAGGGATAAAAGTGGCAAGAGATGTTAACATTAACTTTTTTATTGTACAAAATATATATTTTTTGTTTTGTTTTTGTTTTTTTATTTAAAGTTCACGTTATATTACTGTGAAGTTTTGCTCATCAGTGTTAAGCCTATTGTAAATAATAAAGATATTGATGAATACTGTTTCGTTTTTGGTTGTTCATCTGCCGAACAGTTCAATCATTTCTAAACAATTATTCAATTGATGGCTGGAGCACATGACAAGGCACATGAACTGTGAGACATAATATGGTAAGCAGAGGCATAATCAAATGAATACATTTAAAATAAAATTATTTAAAGATATGCAGCACATGTTCGAAGATAACAGAATTAGTGTAGTGGAAGGGAGAGTTGACTTGCTATACATCTACTGTATATTTAATTACTTGTTCTTTACTTTACTGGTATTCTATTCTATTCTATTTAATTGTTATAGCCCAAAATCATAAATTTGTTTTAGATATGCTTCTGTACAACATACTACAAAATACATCTTCTGATGTGTCCCCCCCCCAAAAAAAGATATAACCTTTAACAGGGAGGAAAAAAAGGAAGAAACCCTCTCCCATAATGGACAGAAGTACAATGTCAGGTGTACAGAATGAACTCCATAATAGAGCTACAACACATTCAATGCATATTATATAAATAATTCATGTAAGGAGAGTAGTAAGCAGAATAATAATGGAGAAATTACAACTATTAATAATGGTAGCAGGGGATATAATAGAATAATAATGATGATAAAAGCATTAATATCAGTAGGAACAAAATTAATATAGTTTAATAACAATAATAGTGTCAGTGGGTGTCAGGCTGGGCCACAGCAGGAGGCACGATCATGGTCCAGGTGTAACACCGATGGAAACCTACAAGTTGAGAAAGCTCAAAGACTCCAGGGGAGAAGCAGAGGTAGTAATGTGCATTATTTCCTACATTTCAATGGGAAATATTGTACTTTTTAACACCACCACATTTGTTACACAGCTGTCACCACTCATTGCTTTTCCTATAATGAACACACAAGACATAAGCAATTAATAAAATATGATTCATGCTGATAATGTTCAACTACCCAACAGTATATGCAGTAGTTAAACTAGCTCCACCTTGGCCAGCGACAAGATTGAAGTAAGGCTTAAAATGTTGATGATATGATAATAAAACCCTGACTAATAGTTTTAGCTTGAATAATTCATGTACATTGTGTTTCTAATACAATACTTTTACTTCAGTAAGATGTTGAGGTTTTTGTAAATAAGACTATTTATTATATTTGTCACAATATCCAATATCAGACATTCTGTATTGTGGATGAAGGGCAGGGGGGCTTTTAACAGCACTTCATAATGTGCATGTACTCTTCCATAATTGTGAAAGCAGATAGTACGGTTCATAAAATGTTAAGCACAGAGGATGAGAAGGGCAAGTCACCAATCCCTTTCTTTATTCCCAAAATATATTATTAATTTTGGAATGTATATGTATATAATTTCTCAATTTTATTAGGAAAGTCTTCCCATCTCGTGAATTCAAGCCAGTTATCGACCGTATAGGACAGGTGGATCAGCCTGTAACCATTTACAAGATATGTATTTATTATTCTGTTAATTATATTTGCAAGAATGCAAGAGTTTTATTTGAAAATTTGTATTTTCGTATGCTATTGCTTATTTTACCCAAGTAAAGCCATTGTTTCATCCACTAATGGGGTACCAGCCACCCCTGGTATGCGGCGCATCATCGCCGCCCTCTTCAACAGCAGCACCCTGCCGGTGACGTCGGCCCACACCTTGCCCGACTCCTCCCCACTCGTAGACTATTGTAAAGATGGCGTCCATCATGGAGGGGCCGCTAAGCAAGTGGACTAACGTCATGAAAGGGTGGCAGTACCGTTGGTTCGTGTTGGACTACAACGCCGGTTTGCTGTCATACTACACGGTACGTTCACTTCCACGGTCTCTAGACGCTCAACGTGTCCGCCCGAGAGCTTATAATGTAGAAGTTGTCGCTGGTTGTCAAACCCAAGTGGGATAAGGGCCTTGTGTTTGTCAGGAGTTGGGAGTATCAGCTGGCTAAAAAAAAAAGGCGAGTCCCTGTGATGACGGATCCGTACATTAGCCAATGGCAACGGTCCTCGCGGAGCAATTGACAAATCGGGTAACGGTATTTCTTTCTCCCACACTTCCGGTACTGTAGCTAGCTTGCATAGCTAACAGCTGAAATACACCGACTCTGCGAGACGTTGTTGTGAATAGTTAACAGCGTGAGGGGAAAGAGAGAGAGAGAGAGAGACATACGTGCGTTGTGTCAGCGAGACGACGTGTGTCTCTGGTCGTTTCAATAACAGTGTCTACAACCGGCTGCTTTGCTAGCTAGAAGGCTAACGAGATACATCGCGAGAAAACTGTCTGCTAGATCGATTCTTGATCAACCCCTCGTCGATTAATCATCGTAGTCTTGATTAGTAACGTAGAAAGTAAAGCAGACGTGAAACTGTCAGGGGTGGTGTTGGTGGAAAAAAAAAAGTCGGACGGAAGACAAACTAAGAGCAGGCTGGCGGTTCACCAGAGCGTTGCGTGATCTTATTGACATGTTGTCCAGTTCTTAGTTTCTCTATTGTCGTCTTAAAGGAAATCCTGAGCCCTGACTACGATGGGTTTGTGTAGATGATGATAAAAGTAATCACTGCGGTCGAGATATGCTTCCTGTTTGGATGTGATGAATACACCTGCATTCACTGCACATTTCAGGGCAATGCCCCACTGATGCAGAGAGGAGGGAACCAGTTTGACTTGAAAAGAGTCTGAGGAATGTTGACCATCAAGTCATAACGAACAAGAGGTCTGGTAGCCATTTCATACTGTGTCTGATGAAGAGCTGAAACAATAAGTCGATTGGTAGAACATTTTAATAACATCAAATTGGCTGGTTTCAGTGTCTCAAATGTGAGCATTCAAGGCTTTTGTTCTTTATTTTATGATCATAAACTGAATAACTTGACTGTTGGTCAGACAAAACCAGCCATTTGAATAGGTCACCTTCAATGATTTTATCGAGAAAGTAATTAACAAAAGTAAAGGGTTAGTTGCCGTTCTAATCTGATGTATAACAAAATGCATCTACAGTTTAATTTGGGTTGGTTTAGGAGGAAAGAAAACTGAGCTGAACTTGCATCTTACATCACAAAGAGATTCCAGAGATGTATTCAACCGAAATGACTTAAGTCACCTCTTCAGCCTTCGGCCAGTGTATGCTTTCTATCAACATTATCTTGAGCGTTATTGTGTAATATGATTTATGAAATCTCAGCTACATTCAAATCCCAAACCAGAGCCAAGATTAGAGTCTTCTCTCTCTCAACTCTTATTAATAGCAGAGACTCTTGAGACTATAGGATCAAAATGCTCAGAGATATTAATAGCCTTACGACACCGGTGACCAAACTTTTTAAATTGTGGGCCATATACAGAAAAATATAAGGAGCCATGAGCATAGAGGAATGCATTGTTTTCAACCAGTAATAATGCAAAAAAAGTATTTCTAGATCAGAAAATCCCAAATGCTTATATTTAATATACAGTTCCGGTTTATTAGAAATATACTCAAGCCATATTCTTGATTTATTTTTGAGAATTCATCACGGGCCATTTAAAAACAGGATTCAGCTGTAGTTTGGCCTCCCCAACCTTATGGCCTACAGGACACCCTGACTATGTAGTTCTTATACAGTAACCAAAGCGCTGCATGCTGACCGTATACATCTCTGATTTGTTCTGTTGTTGTTTTTCAGTCAAAGGACAAGATGATGCGGGGATCCAGAAGAGGCTGTGTGCGACTCAGGGTAAGATTCTCAGGATTCAATTCAATCCAATTTATTTTGTATTGCCCCAAAATCACAAATTACACATTTGCCTCAGAGATCTTTACAATCTGTACACATACGACATCCTCTGGTCCGGGACCTCACTTCGGATCAGGAAAAACTCCACCCCGTTAAAAAAAAACCTTTAGCGAGGAGAAAAAGGAAGAAGCCTTCGGGAGAGCAACAGAGGACAGAAGTGCAATAGATGTCATGTGTACAGAATGACAGCATAACAGTTATAACACATTCAATGCATATGGCAGAAATTATTCATTTAATGAGAGTAGTAGGCATGATGAAAAAGTACCAAAAATAACAGCAACAGTGGATATAGTAGGATCAAGGCCAGCCATTACCGGACAGACAAACGCCTGGTAAAGCAGGGCAGCCACCAGAGTTTCCACATGTTCAGGGCTTTGTTGTCCAGATGCAGTAACCAAATCCCAGTCATTAATTTTGTTTGCTTTGTCAAGGAAATCTTTCTGAACCACTAAAGGCTGGAACACTATTCACAGCATTGTGCCATTTTTATCAGATATGAGTTGCCTGATTTGTTGACCTTGTTCAACATGTTTCAATAGTTTCCTGCAGCCAAATTCACAGCTCCATCATTGAGCTTTTTCTTTTACTTTGCCAGGAAAGGCATTAGCCCTTAGTGTGTTTTCAGTACTCCGCGATGCCCACTAGGTGGCAGCAGCGGTCCTACCACGATACCTGTTGACCTACTTTCAAGGAGAGAAGGTGAAGTCTCCTAATGCAGTCGGATTGTCAATGGACTTCAGTGTTGAGAGAATGAGCTGCCTTTTTAAAATATATATATATATATATATATATATATATATATATTGTATATGTCTTAAGAGAAGCCATACCTAAAAGCTAGTATAACATAGCTTAATCATAATAATAATAATAGAATAACATTTGTTTCTCTTTTTGCTTTTGAGACTTATTTGTAAGAGGTGACATTTCTACCTGTTTTTTTACCTATTGATCTTACTGAAGGGAGGAACTATCTCCTGAAACTACCTAAAGAGAGGATCCAGTGCCGTTTGGACACTTCGTTATAAGTCAGAGGTTTCCATTATGGTTGGATCAGTGTGACACAATTTATTGAGATACAATAATTTGATCTGTGTCATGAAGCAGAAAAAATCCTCTTTGTCATTGAAATCTGTTCATTGCAATTGCTATTGAAGTAAAGTTTTTTGAATAACACTATGTATTGTGACAACATCTTCAAATTAAAATAGTAAATACGTTCTTAAAAAATAATATATATATATATATATATATATATATATATATATATATTAAAAAAAATAATGCCTATTTTCATTTTATAAAAAGATGTTGCATGTATCAAGCCCTGATACCTGTGTCATATTTTGTAGCTGCTGTGTTTGCTCCCCGGAGGCTCCATCTGTTCTCCCACTAAACCTGTTTTTTAAAAAAAACAGTCGCTGCAACTTTTTTAATGTAGCGTTGAACTGGTTCTTGTTGGATTATTTCCGAATGCCACAAGGAAGCTATGTTTTTTAATTGATTTCAAATTATTCATTTATTATTTAGCCTATGACTTTACAAATCAGATCATGTGGTACAGTCATGAACAGTGTTTGAGGGTTTGCAATCTGGTTCATCATGCAGACCTGGATATGTGTATTACATTTGAAAAGGTTTAATTTTCCTTAAAATGTAAGTCTGTTCAGTGTATCGTACTCCTAGTTCGTTATGATAGATATAATAATACGTTTTTCCCCACAGCCAACTACAGACCAACTTGTGTCAGATAGTCGAGGCTTTCCTCTAAGACATCTTGGGATTTTCAGATTGTCACAGGGCTACATCTGAGAATATGGATCTTGTGTTTAAATATTGTTGTTGCATTACATGATACTGTTTCATCTGAATCATTAATTGCTCACAGAGAGTCTGAAACTACATATTAATTTCAAAAGGTGGTGTTGATGATTGGTATTCTTCGGCACTGCAACATATTTTACAGCTGTTTATATTATCTTATCCACCTCGTGTAGAAGTTGATATTTTCATTAGTTTCAGGTGTGCTGTATCTGTTTGTGTGAAGCTCTGAGTCGTCACACAGTTCAGTTTCAGTTGCTAGGAGCGTGTGTGTGTGTGTGTGTGTGTGTGTGTGTGTGTGTGTGTGTGTGTGTGTGTGTGTGTGTGTGTGTGTGTGTGTGTGTGTGTGTGTGTGTGTGTGTGTGTGTGTGTGTGTGTGTGTGTGTGTGTGTGTGTGTGTGTGTGTGTGTGTGTGTGTGTGTGTGTGTGTGTGTGTGTGTGTGTGTGTGTGTGTGTGTGTGTGTGTGTGTGTGTGTGTGTGTGTGTGTGTGTGTGTGTGTGTGTGTGTGTGTGTGTGTGTGTGTGTGTGTGTGTAAGAAGGGACAAGGCAAGGGGAGATGGAGCTTTTGAAGAGGAGAGAGTAAAGTGCTGAGACGGAGCAAGGGTAATTACTAACAGAGGGCCAGTCAGGGGTTGTGGAGGGCATGAGGATAGAAACGGAAAGTGGAATTTGACGTGTCCACGCAGCCTGACAGCCTGCTTCTCTCTCTCTCTCTCTCTCTGTTTGCCCAGGGAGCTGTGATCGGCATCGATGACGAGGACGACAGCACATTCACTATTACTGTGGACCAGAAGACTTTTCATTTCCAAGGTGAGATGTCCCCCTTTTAATTGTGTTCTCCCCCACCTCTTCTCTGTATTGCCATCACTGGCTTCCTTTCTCTGATCTCTATTCTATCCGTTCCCGCTGTTCATTTGCGTACTCTCTCTCTTTCTCTCCGTCTCTCTCGCTCTCTCCCTCCCTCTCGCTCTCTCCCTCCCCACCCTTTTAAAGACTTGGATTGGTCTGCACTAATGCCAGGAAACACATGCACACAGGCATCTACACAATGTCAAAGCGTGCTGCGTGCATTTGAGCTTTTTCCTCCCTTCCCGTGGAAGCTGTGAAGTTGGACTGACACACATTTCCGTAGATAAACAAGATTTGTTCTACCGCAAGCGTGACATATTTCTCTGGAACAGATCGACCAAGTAAGGTTTTTTTTTTTTCTGGCTGTGGCTGAGGGGGAAGATTGCTGCTTGTGTGTCTCTGCAGTTGAGCCTCTGGGAATGATGAGTGAATACTGCTGAGCTGGAAGCTGAGCTCAGGTCTCTTCCGGTTGCTGCCGCTGTTCGCCCTTCACTACTCTGCTGCCGACCCTCGCTATCTACCAACCAGTTACTCCATAGGGACAGGATTGGCTCCCAGCTACAGCATCGCCCCATCCCGTCCTGCCAACCCTTCCTTCTTTTTACACAGGGAGCTGTCCAGTCCACTACACCGCGGACACTCTTTTGTTTTTTTTACTCTATCACTCCACAAGGTCTTTAACTAACCGTCTCCACCTTTCCTTCATCTCTGTCCTTCCATTTGTATCCATTTCCCCCCTCCTGCCAACACCTAACCCCTCACACCAGCACCCCACCCCTTCACCTCCTTCTTGAGGGTCACCAGCCACAGTCCATGGGCCCCCCGCCCCTCTCACCTCCTCCATGCCCTCTCCCATGTCTGTGTTCCGAAGCTGTATGCTGTGGTTCTACAAACGGAAGGGTAAGGAGAAAACCGTGCACGTCTCATGGTTCGCGTGCATGCCGGTTCCGGACAAAAAGGATGGAGAGGAGGCGTTGTTTGTCTTGTGGGATGTGCAGTTTGGGTGGAGCAGCGCGTTCTGTAACACTCAGCTGTATTGGTTTGTTTCAGAGGTTCAAGGACAGTTCAGGGCGGTGTGAATCTGTCTGTTTAGTGGCTTTTGGTTCTGAGGAATTAAGCAGAGAGGAGTGAGTGCAACGTGTCCTCAATCAGTCTAACGGCTGTACAGACTCTGCGTGTTATTTCTTCTGGTGTTTGCTCTGCTCTTCACTGGTGGTGCCGGTTTGGCTAAACAATATTTGTAGAGTTTGTTTCCCGACAGGATGTTAAAGATGATATGCATGTTTTCATAGAGTCGTGTTTGTTACTGAACAATAGTGTATATGCGTAGATAGCACATGTTAATTTCTAATATAACTTTCTGTGCCACACTTCAATCTTTGGGATTCGCTGTAATGCCTCAGTGAGTTAAAGGTGCATTTGTTTAATTTTTTTATGTTCAGTTGCTGGTGGATGTTATCTGAATTGCCCGAGAAACTTCTAAATCAAAGAATAGGCAAACCGTATGCAACGTACTCGGGATTATATTCTTTTTTTTTTTAATGAGTCCACATTTAAGAGCATTATTCAAAAACCTTCATTAATGCAGTCAAAGAGTCCATTGGCAGGCAGTATAGGTTGCATGAAAAGCGACAAAGAAGAGACAATGCGTGTAGTAAATATCACGATGCAATACTACAAGATATTAGCATCAAAGATCGTATTACAAACTTTGATTTACTTCAGCTAAATTAGCAGTATGGGAAAGAGTTTACTTTGGAAGCAGCATATCTTTGCACAGGACGATCTGATTCTTGGCAGCACATTTTGATTCCCCCCCCCTGATCATCTTTTGTTTTGAGAGAAAGCTATGAAATGTCCTTGTAAGACACATCTGCTCTCCAGGCACCACAGGGCGCACAGTAGCACCTTGCGTATCACCGTTGGGAGGAACACACAGGAAATGATCAGTGAATGTGTTCCGAGCCTCAGACTCTGGATACATCAGCTGTTAGCTTCAGTGTCAAGAGGATGCACAGGATGTTGGGCAAGAGGAGATTTCTCTGTTGCTGTAAAACGATCTTGGTCTGAGCATGTTATGCAGCCAGTCTCCAAGGGCAGCAGCATCTGAAATGTGTCCGTGTATATATTACATTATGTATGGACTGGTGTGTGTGTTCTGGCCCCGGTATGGACTGATAGATGGGTAGGGCCTCACTGCCCAGAATAAGAGGGGCAACGACAGGTGCTCCAGACTGATTATTAATTTCCAGGATTGAGCCATGATTCTTCCTCTTACGGGACAGTCCAGCTAACAGGTTGAACTGTAGTTGTGAGCCAGTCGGGCCGGCACAGTGGCCAGCCGGGCCGACTGGAATTCGGCTCTGTGCTCTCTTTCTATTTAGAGAAGCATCCATTATTCATCGGCTCATCTCCCCCGGCGGTGCATCAGAGTTGCCTGAGAGCCCTTAAGCTTTTTCCTTTTCCTATTTCTCCCCTCTCTGCTCTCGCTCGCTCCCCATATCCACAGTAGCTATCAATCTCCTCCCTCTTTTGTCAGGCCACCCTGACTGCCAGGACCATCGGTCCAGGATGAGAGACCTCCTCATGCTCTCTCCTGTCTCCAGGGTCCTCCCTCACCTCAGTATCATCCGCACTGTCTACTGTTTCACTTTTCTTTCCACCTTGGTCATCATTTTTTTCCCCAGCATTTTCCGCACTGCATCTGTACTTGTGTATTTAGTTAGAAATATATTCCCAATTGCAGATCTTGCATCACTCAGTCAACCGAAAAGCAATCTGAAGAGTTTATTTGTTACATTTTTGTGACAGTTGGAGCATAGTCATAGATTACATGTAACAAGAAAATTGTGATTTCTCTTCACATTTGGGGAGCGACCACTGTATTGACAGGTTGGCGTCCTGTGCATCGTACTGCACTCCCTCTGGAGCCTGTGCTGACATATTTCATCAGCTGGTCTGAAGATGGCAGGAGAAGAGAGGAGGGATGAATAATTCACAGAGGCCTTTTGGAGAAAGGAGGAGCAGCATTAGGGGGAGAGGCTGAGCATTGTAAAGGGGACAGTGTTGTGATTGGATACCCTGACCACTGAGATGGGAGATAAATCCTTGATGCTGTTCATTTTTCTGGGCATAGTATCTGAATATATATATATATATATATATATATATATATATATATATATATATATATATATATATATATATATATATATTGTTTTTATGGAAATTATACGACCACACTAACAATCTTGTGACTCTAACTACCAGTAGCTTCATTTATGTACAATTACTTCCGCAACTTTCTGATACAGTTTGCAAGTTAGAAACAGATGAGTGTCTGGAGGCACATATAATCAGTGGAGCAGGAGATGGTTGTCTGGTTAATAACCTGCCAAAGAAACAATAACATAAGAATTCAGAGTGTAGCTCTTCGGTCCGCGGCAGCGATAGTATGAAGTAACTCTGAGAAACATTGTTCACAGAGTTGCTTGCTTTGCAGTTGACCAATCAGCATCAAATTATACCTGTCATTACTTTTCTCGTAGTTATATGAGCCGATGGCCTGTATGGCAATATATTGGTGTACATTAACACTGTTTCTCATTGCATTGTCTGAAAGCATTTGCAGGAAAAAAACAAACAATGCTCTTGGTTCAAGTCCGTTCGGACTCCGCTCAGTTCCATCCAGTTCTTTCATTTTAGTTTATGTGATAACAGCAAAAGTGACAAAGAAAGACTTAAAACGTGGACTGAGTATGTAAATCGAGTAGACAGAGGTACGTGATGTCTCCATACATGGAAGTCGGCCACTTACCCCTGACGAGCAAACGCACAAATATTCAGCATCTGCCGGCTGGAGAAAGAAATAAAAGAGCTGTTGGGCCTTTGACTGCATGAATAGTTTGAGAAATGATTCAGAGTTGTGGTTTTGTGTATT